>NC_134687.1:30105030-30405030 GCF_050947455.1 Rhinoderma darwinii | reverse complement strand
GGTGGGGAGAGTAGGGGGGGGCTGCAATTTAATGGACCCCCCCTCTCCACCGCAAACACAATACATTACAAGACAACACAATACATTACAAGACAACACAATACAATACATTACAACAACACAATATATTACAATACAGACTCTGCAGATCACCTGGAGTCCTCCGCATCGGCTCTTCCACTGCACTGGCTGGAAGACGTGTCACGTGATGTCACAGTCACATGGTACACTAAGTGTACCATGTGACCGTAACCAGGAAGTTCCGGCTTCACGGCATAGAAAATGTATTTAACCAGCATGCTGTATGGCAACGGTGGCCCCGGTTGCAACTGTGACCCCTATAGCTACGCCACTGTGTTTTAGGTTTGGCTGAGTAGAACCCTATAGTGATCTAAGTTTGGCTCCGTAGAACTGTATAGTTGTCTAAGTTAGTTTCATGGTTATCTGAGTCCGGCTCAGTAGAACCCTATGGTGATCTCAGTCTGACTCATTAGAACCCCATGGTGAACTAAGTCCGGATCAGAAGAAACCGCATGGTGATCCAAGAGCTTCGCTCAGTAAAACCACATGGTTTCCCAATGCTGCAACTATAATACGGATCAAAAAATTTGTATACGGCATTACGACAGTTGAAATGGGCCTTAGGTTACATAGTATATAGTTACATAGTTCGTACAGTTGAAAAAAGACACATGTCCATCAAGTTCAACCAAGGGACGGGAAAAGGGAAGTAAAACATTTCTACACATAGGAGCTGATATTTTTTTGTTCTAGGAAATTATCTAAGCCTTTTTTATAGCCATCTACTGTCCCTGCTGTGACGGCTCCTGCGGTGACTATTCCATAGATTCACAGTTCTCACAGTAAAGAAGGCTTGTCGCCTCTGCAGGTTGAACCTTTCTTTTTCCAGACGGAGGGAGTGCCCCCTTGTTTTTTGAGGGGGTTTTACATGGAACAGGATTTCACCATATTTTTTGTATGTGCCATTAATATATTTATATAAATTAATCATGTCCCCCCTTAGTCGTCTCTTTCCAAGGCTAAATAGGTTTAGTTCTTTTAAAGGGTTATTCCCATCTTCAAAAATGTATCTAGGAAGCTCGACTATGTAAAAATAAGAAGTTTTCTAATTACCTGTCCGTCGCCCAGCGATGAAGTTTTCTTGATATTCTTGATTGAAGTCCAGGTCGGTCCCTCTTTGTATCTTGCTCGTTGTCTAGGTTCCCGGCCACCGCTATTTACCTTTAGCGGTGGCCGCGCATGCGTAATGACATCCTCTGCGTCCTGAGCAGAGGATGTCATTTACTCGTGAACGCGCATCTCGGCGCATGCGCAGGAGATGCAGTGGAAGGCACCCGTCGCGAGGAGAAGTCTGCGCTCCGCTAAAGGTAAGTATATATATATATATATATATGTGTGTGTGTGTGTGTATATATGGGTGTATTTGTGTATATGTTTGTGTGTATATGTTTGTGTGTGTGTTTGTGTATATGTGTGTGTGTGTTTGTGTGTGTATATATGGGTGTATTTGTGTGTATGTGTATATGTTTGTGTATATTTTTGTGTGTGTTTGTGTATATCTGTGTGTTTGTGTATGTGTATATCTGTGTGTGTTTGTGTATATATGGGTGTGTTTGTGTATATGTGTGTGTGTGTGTATATATGGGTGTATTTGTGTGTATATATATATATGGGTGTATTTGTGTGTATGTGTATATGTTTGTGTGTTTATTTTTGTGTGTGTTTGTGTATATCTGTGTGTTTGTGTATATATGTGTGTGTGTGTGTGTGTATGTGTGTGTGTTTGTGTATATATGGGTGTGTTTGTGTATATGTGTATATGTGTGTGTTTATATGTGTGTGTGTGTGTGTATATATGGGTGTATTTGTGTGTATGTGTATATGTTTGTGTGTATATTTTTGTGTGTTTGTGTATATCTGTGTGTTTGTGTATGTGTTTATGTGTGTGTTTTTGTGTATATATGGGTGTGTTTGTGCATATGTGTATGTTTGTTTGTTTGTGTGTGTGTTTTTGTATATGTGTGTGTTTGTGTATATATGGGTGTGTTTGTGTGTATGTTTGTGTGTATATGTTTGTGTGTGTTTTTGTATATGTGTGTGTGTCTGTGTATATGTGTGTGTGTATATATGGGTGTGTTTGTGTATATGTTTGTGTGTATATGTTTGTGTGTGTTTTTGAATATGTGTGTGTTTGTGTATGTGTAGATATGGGTGTGTTTGTGTACATGTGTTTGTGTATATGTTTGTGATTATATGTGTGCGTTTGTGTGTATATGTGTGTGTTTGTGTATATGTTTATGTGTGTGTTTGTGTAATATATGGGTGTGTGTTTATATGTGTTTGTGTGTGGTTGTTTGTGTGTGTGTAGGTGAGTATAAGTATTGGTATTGTTCACATGGTAACTTTTTTTATGTTGTTGCAGATTTTGATGTACCGATTGGACTATGTCTTCGATTCTTTGGACTACTGCGTAGATCTACGTTTTTTGCAAACTTTAATAAAATGGTTAACGAGGGTTTTGTTGGGGATTTCTTATTTCAATAAAAAAAATTGTATTTGTGGTTTTTTTATCAAACTTTATTAGTGCCTAGATAATGGTAGTTGGCTGATTGACAGCGTCCATTATTAAGGCGGTACTTAGTGTTAGCCGGTGCAGAGGCTAGCACTAACCACCCTTTATTACCCCGGTACCCACCACCACCAGGGGTGCCGGGAAGAGCTTGGTACGATCCAGTACCCGACCATCTGTTGTGATGGTCGGGCACTGGGGCGGCCGCAGGCTGGTATTATGAGGCTGGGAAGGGCCGCATGGCAAGGTGAGCTCATTCCATCTGTTCACATGTTGTGGTGCTGTATGGTGGTGTCTGTTGCTGTAGTGCTGCACTTGTGGGGGGACGTGGCCCAGAGCCAAGGAGGCTTGGCACGGTCTGAAGGCATGGGTGCTTTTGGGCCGCTGGGTTGCTCCCTCTGCAGGAGCGGTGCTGCGGTGGTGGTAGCCGCCATGCGGTGCTGCAACCGCTAGAGTAGGGACCCACTTTAAAGAGGTCGCCGTGAAGTGGCAAGTGGGCTTATACAGTTTGATCAAAATGTTTACAAAGAACCTCATGTTCATGTTTCTAAATTATGCCTAGCGGCTCAGATCAACGTATATACTGTGGATTGTGCGGTCCATGTCTAGTTTCTCACAATGCTGGAATTCTAATACACTGCACTACATGCGTAGTGCAGTGTATTGGAGCTGTCAGCTACTCGCTGACAGCAAGCATAGTGTGTGACAAAGTCATTGTTAGGCATAGCAACCATCCCCGCCCGCTATAATGTAGTGGGCCGTCGATGGTGGTTTAACCCCTAAGAAGCCGTGATCGCTATTGAACGCGGCTTCTAAGGGGTTAATCAGCGGAGAGACCGCGATTGGTATCCGCTAAAGGAACTGCGGCATATGCTGTACGAGACAGCAGTTGTCACGGCTACTGTATGTGTCGGGAGGACGGATGAAATGGCCGTTCCTCCCGCAACATTCTATTCCGTCGTTCCAACGTTCAGTCTGAGCTTTCCGTCAGAACGGAGCCCTGACAGACACAAACGGAAACCATAGGTTGATTTCAATGGTGACGGATCCGGTGCCAATGGTTTCCGTTTACATCCATTGTGCAAGGGTTCCGTTGTTTTGACAGAATCAATGGCGTGGCCGACTACGCTATTGATTCCGTCAAAACGACTAAACCCTTGCACAACGGAGACAAACAGAAACCATTGGCACCGATCAGTCACCATTGAAATCAAAGCTCAGACGGAACGGGACCCTGGCGCAGATGTGAACGAAGCCTAAGATCTTTTACGTTCCATGAGACTATCTTCATGTAATTGGACTATGCATATGGTGATTTAAATTGCAATAGAGCCGTGACTGGGCCGGGAAGTTGGATTCACCCTTAGGGCTTATTTACACAAAGGTATAATAGGTCCGTGCAACGCGCGTGATTTTCACGCGCCACGCACGGACCTATGTTAGTCAATGGGGCCGTGCAGACTGTCAGTGATTTTCACGCAGCGGGTGTCCACTAATAACCTTTTCATTGCTGACTTGATACGCACCTGTAATGGGGATGAACATTCCTCTACACCGTGTTCCAAATTATTATGCACATTGGATTTAAGTGTCATAAACATTTAATTATTCATTTTTCAATTAAACTCATGGATGCTATTGTGTCTTAGGGCTCTTTGGATCATTGTAATCAATCTCAGACACCTGTGATAATTAGTTTGCCAGGTGTGCCCAATCAAAGGAAAACTACTTAAGAAGGACGTTCCACATTATTAAGCAGGCCACAGGTTTCAAGCAATATGGGAAAGAAAAAGGATCTCTCTGCTGCCGAAAAGCGTGAAATAGTGCAATACCTTGGATAAGGTATGAAAACATTGGATATTTCAAGAAAACTTAAGCCTGATCATCGTACTGTGAAAAGATTTGTGGCTGATTCAGAGCACAGACGGGTTCGTTCAGATAAAGGCATAGTGAGGAAGGTTTCTGCCAGACAAATTAATAGGATTAGGAGAGCAGCTGCTAAAATGCCATTGCAAAGCAGCAAACAGGTATTTTAAGCCGCTGGTGCCTCTGGAGTCCCGCGAACCTCAAGGTGTAGGATCCTCCAGAGGTTTGCAAGTGTGCATAAAGCTATTATTCAGCCACCCCTAAACAATGCTCACAAGCAGAAACGGTTGCAGTGGGCTCAGAAATACATGAAGACTAATTTTCAAACCGTGTTGTTTACTGATGAGTGCCGTGCAACCCTGGATGGTCCAGATGGATGGAGTAGTGGATGGTTGGTGAATAGCCACCATGTCCCAACAAGGCTGCGACGTCAGCAAGGAGGTGGCGGAGTGATGTTTTGGGCTGGAATCATGGGGAGAGAGCTGGTAGGCCCCTTTAGGGTCCCTGACGGTGTGAAAATTACCTCTGCAAAGTACGTAGAGTTTATGACTGACCACTTTCTTCCGTGGTACAAAAAGAAGAACCGTGCCTTCCATAGCAAAATTATCTTCATGCATGACAATGCCCCATCTCATGCTGCAAAGAATACCTCTGTGTCATTGGCTGCTATGGGCATAAAAGGATCGAAACTCATGGTGTGGCCCCCATGTTCCCCTGACCTCAACCCTATTGAGAACCTTTGGAGCATCCTCAAGCAAAATATCTATGAGGGTGGGAGGCAGTTCACATCAAAACAGAAGCTCTGGGAGGTTATTCTGACATCCTGCAAAGATATTCAAGCAGAAACTGTCCAAATACTCAGAAATTCAATGGATGCAAGAATTGTGAAGGTGATATCAGAGAAGGGGTCCTATGTTAACATGTAACTTGGCCTGCTAAGTTTTTTTTGATTGAAAGAGCTTTTGATTTCTGTAAATATGACCTCCTGATGCTGCAAATTCAACAAATTACCATTTTAGTTCTCTTTACAACAATTAAAATGTTTTGATCTCTGTTGTGCATTTGAAACCGTGCATTTTGAGTTTTTTACTTCTAAAAAAAAATCTGTTATCATTAGGAGATTTGTTCAATAAAATTTGGATTATACTCCAAGGATATGTTCACACGGCTTATTTACGGACGTAATTCGGGCGTTTTCTGCCTCGATTTACGTCCGAAAATGCGGCTCGATAGCGTCGGCAAACATCTGCCCATTGAAAGCAATGGGTTTTACGTTGGTCTGTTCCCACGAGGCGTATATTTACGCGTCGCTGTCAAAAGACGGCGCGTAAATAGACGCCCGCGTCAAAGAAGTGCCTGTCACTTCTTCAGACGTAAATGGAGCCGTTTTCCATTGACTCCATGGAAAAACAGCTCCATTTACGTCCGTAATTGACGCAGCGAAAAAGCGCCTCAACATGCCAGACGGCTGAAATTACGGAGCTGTTTTCTCCTGAAAACAGCCCCGTAATTTCAGCCGTTACGGACGCTGCCGTGTGAACATACCCCAACGGTTGATGGCTTGAAGATTATACTGACTGTCATTTGCATCGACTATTTAGGAAAATCAGCGAAAAATAACATTTGTATAATAATTTGGAATGCGGTTTAGTACACCATCACTGTAGCTGCGCATTAAAGGATTCTTATATAAAATATAATTTTACCTCCATTTCCCTTATCTCTGGTATCCGCTATAAATATATGGCTATGGCTATGTTCACAATAGGGTCATGGCTTGTGTTTATGTCTGAAGGCTTGATACCGTGATGGGTCCGTCATACAACTAATCAGAACGGTCACCAACGGGCCATATTGACTTTAATAGGGTCAGTCAGGGTTTCGTCGTGCTTATGTTATTTTGATGGTATAAATAGCACTACATGCTGCACTATTCTTGCTGTCAAAAGTGACACAATCCCGACAGGGGCCCTAAACGTTAGTGTGAACAGAGTCTTATCTCAATGAGGTTTTCCGTCTTTGTAGGCACTGTAAACAGTCAGTAGGAAGACTGGTAGAGGGTAGGTATGTGCCACTGAGATTTCTTATCTCAGTGGTGTAAATCTCTGGGAAGTTCGTTGCTCAGCAAGGTTAGTTGGTGAGCAGGAGTTTTTAGGCTGGATTTCAGGGTTCGGGATTTAGGAATGGCTGTAGAGATTCTGGGTGGGATGGCCATTCCCATAACTCCATTCCAGGTTTTGATTTCTAGAGGTTCTGAGTCTCAGCTGGCCCTGATTAAAAGGAAAGCTGACAGTGTGAAGAGAGGGAGAGTGAGGCGAAAGGAGGTTGTTATTCCTCCAGGGAGACTGCTATGACCGAAGCACCTAACAAAGTGGATTTGCACACTCAGGTGGTGGCTGCTACAGGGTGAGAACTTTAAAGATTGTTTTTCAACAAAGTTATATTGTTTTGTTTGTTGCTTTACCCAGTGGACGCAAACTCTGTAAAAAAGGATCTGTGTGTTTGGTGCAAATAAAAAGTACCCGTCTGTTTTACCCTGTTTCCGTGTGCGTGACTGCCCAATACAGCAACCCAAGGGTGGACTCCAGCTCACAGCACATTTACACCTTGTTAGCACAGATGCATACAATGGTGGAATTACCGCCATAGTAGCCATCCAAGACTGGTGTGTACAAATACAGAGGTCATATTCTCAGTTTGCACTAAATGGTATCTTACAAGGACAAGGAGCTATAGGGGGGGGGGGATCATATGACCCGCAAGTAGAGCGTGAAGGAGATAGTTTGTAGTGAGGATAGGTAGGCCGCATGTTCGGCGCCAGTTGGTCAGGGGGGCTTGTAGGTGAACAATAGGGGGCGTTACAGCAGGAAGGCAAGACAGGTGTTTGTGAGGGGGAAGAACGGTGGGTTAACATAGGGGATTTCAGCAGGTCAGTGGCTTGTTTTTTGTTGTAAGGTGGGAATGCGACACGTCACACACATGGAGCCGGTAGCTTTGGTCTAGCTGGACTAAGCTGAGTAACTCGTCAGGGATGTCACGTAGGGTTCGTGGACCCACTGGGCTGTACCGCCTTGGCGGTATAGCAGCTGGCCAACAGGGCGCAGGTCACAGTCTATAGTTCGTATAGGGTACGTGGCAGCTGGAACAGTAGTAAGACAGGCTCGGCTGGGATTAGGCAGCAGGCAAACGTCAGGCGTAGAGTAGTAGGACAGGCGTAGAATACGGCACAGCACAACTACAGCACAGCACGGCACTTGACCAGGATAGCACAGGATACAGGAACAGGGAACACTGGGAACTGGAAAACACTAGGAGACCATTTGCTTACGCAAACTAGGATACGACAAACAACGCTCAGGCATAGAAGCAAGGGGCTGGGCCCTTCTTATAGTCCAGGGCACTCATGGGCTGATTTCACATTAAAGTCCGGTGCGCGCGCTGCCCCTTTAAGAGCGGGTACGAGCGTGGCCATGGACATAACAAGGGGGGAAATACACAATGTGCGGCAGCAGGGGCGTAACTAGGAAAGACTGGGCCCCATAGCAAACTTTTGACTGGGGCCCCCCTCTAGGTACCACACACATTCCTCCTTATAGATAGTGCCCCCTGTAGATTGTGCCATACAGCCTCCTGTAGACAGTGTCACACCCCACTTGTAGATAGCGCCCCCCACCTCCCCCTTGTAGATAGTGCCACACAGTCCCCTTAGTAGTGCCACACAGCCCTCCCTTAGTAGTGCCACACAGCCCTCCCTTAGTAGTGCTACACAGCCCCTTGTATATAGTGCCACGCACCTCCCCTTGTATATAGTGCCACACAGCCCCCCTAGTATATAGTGCCACCCTGCTCCGCCCTTGTATATAGTGCCATCTTGCTCCCCCCTTGTATATAGTGCCACCATGCTCCCCCCTTGTATAGAGTGCCACCATGCTTCCCCCTTGAATATATTGCCACCCTGTCCCCCCTTGTATATAGTGCCACACAGCCCCACCCCCAAAAAAAATATTGTACTTACCTTGCCCCGTTCTTGCGACGGACGGAACGCCAATTCTAGCTTTTCTGCTGCCTCAGGTGAAAATTGAAGTGGTGCCCCTCAGATTTTGATTGACTTCCCCCTGACTGTTCTACATCACTACCAGACTCCTCAAACTCTTGCAGATGCGCCATTGCCTTGTACTCCCCTGGCATGTGCGGTGCAACGATGAAGCCGGGCAGAGTACACCCCACTGCACGGTGCGTACCCAAGTAGTACAAGGCAATGGCGCATCCAAGAAAGTTGTATCAGCCCGGGGGGTTGTCAATCAAAGATGGAAAGGTGGTTTTGGAGGCAGGACAATGTGACTCTTCGGGATAGCGGCACCACCCTTGACCCTTTAATGAGTAATTAGCATATAGTGTGCGCCGTTTTAAAAGTTGATTTTATAGTTTTTTGCTGCATCTGAAAAAAACATACATTTGGAAATATCAGGTCATGTATTACCGCACGGTGGTGGTTCAAGGGGTTAAAACTAACAGACAGGTTCCCATTAAAGGAACAGTGTCATCACAATTATTTTTTTCATATGTTAAAGATGTTAGTGCTTTATTAAAAACGTTTATATTTATTTGTGTGTTTGTGTTTTACTTTTTCTTATTTTTACACTTTTTCTTCCCTATGGGGGCTGCCATTTTTTGTTCCATTTCTGTATGTGTCGATTAACGACACATACAGACATGGAATACGGCAGCCACAGTCCCATAGGTACTGCGAACGGCTCCCGTCCCATCCACTTCTGTGTACGCCGTCTGTGTGGGAACTGCGCATGCGCCGCTCCCACACAGTCCAATTTGAAATTGGCGCCTTCGGCGCCATTTTCCTGTGGACCGGAAGTCGCGGCCGGACAGTAAGATTACTACTTCCGGTCACGGCTTCCGGACTTGTGCACTTGGACCAGCGGCAGCAGACGGAGCGGACGGGCCGGAGGGAGCCGCGGCGGCAGGAGCAGGTAAGAGATTTCAATGTATGTTCGTGTTTGTGTACGTTTACTACTGTATGTAAACCTACTACACTGTGTGTTAGCTCAAAAAATGGCGAAACACAGTGTAGGAGGATACACCGTTCAAACCCCTCGTTTATCCCGGCACTAGCCAGGATAAAGGAGGGGGGGATGCTGAGAGCTCACTAGAGCGAGGGCTTTTTACCCAATTTTGCAATGCTGCAATTTTGGGAATAGCTCCATCTAGTGACCAGCAATGGGAAATATTATAAATTAGAATCTAATTTATAATATTTCCTGACTCGTGAAAAAAATAAAAAAAATTTGAACACTGTTTAATCACCTACACACTAAATGTTTAATTAAAAAAAAAACAACATGTTTTTCTGGCAACACATTCCCTTTAACCCCTTAAGGACGCAGCCACTTTTGGACCTTATGTCACAGCCTCATTTTTTAAATCTGACGTGTGTTACTATATGTGGTAATAACTTGGGAATACTTTTACCTATCCAAGCGATTCTGAGATTGTTTTCTCATGACGAGTGTGAAAGAGACAATAGTGGGTGAAGACTGTGAGGAGGTTGAAACCTTGTGGGTGGAACTAGAAAGAGAGGTAAACACTGAAAATATTACTTTTGGTGTAATCTATAGACCCCCCAATATAACTAAGGAGATGGAAGGTCAGATATATAAACAGATGGAGCGGGCTGCACAGGCGGGTACTGTAGTGATAATGGGAGATTTTAATTTCCGGGATATTAATTGGTGTCATGGTTTGGCTTCAACTGCAAAGGGGAGACATTTCCTCAACCTGTTGCAGGAAAATTTTATGGGCCAGTTTGTGGAAGACCCGACTAGAGGTGAAGCTCTGTTGGATCTGGTCATTTCTAATAATGCAGATCTTGTTGGGAATGTCAATGTTCGTGAAAACCTCGGTAACAGTGATCACAATATAGTTACATTTTACCTATACTGTAAAAAACAAACGCAGGCTGGGAGGGCAAAAACACTTAATTTTAAGAAGGCCAATTTCCCCAGGATGAGGGCTGCAATTCAGGATATAGACTGGGAAGAACTAATGTCAAATAATGGGACAAATGATAAATGGGAGATTTTCAAATCAACTTTGGGTAATTATAGTGCAAAATGTATTCCTATAGGTAACAAGTATAAACGACTCAAATTAAACCCCACATGGCTTACACCTTCTGTGGAAGGGGCAATACATGACAAAAAAAGGGCATTTAAAAAATACAAATCTGAGGGTACATCTGCAGCCTTTGTAAAATATAAAGAGCTTAAAGGGGTTTTCCAATACTTTATTTTTTTTTTTAAATCAATGCAATGTTCCTCTATTAATATATTAGTGCACTCTGACTAGCTTTTTCTTGATAATAAATGGTTTTAGTAACATTACTCCCTATTGTTTACCTGGAGAGGTTTGTTTTGCTCAGTAAGTTCATTCCTCTTCTCTTCCTGTGTTTCTCCTCCCTGCATGCACTGCTCTAGTCCCAGCATGCAATGTGCATGCAGCAGTGCACTTGCTCCGCCTACTACACCCAGCTCTACTAACTTCTGCAATCTCAGTCTTCATTTTGGTGCTCTCATTCTATTACTGATAGCACAAGCTGAAATCACTGGATATCTGCGTTTTTAAACAACACTGACCCTATATGATGATACGTAAAGTTTGGTCTTTATAATTATAAGTTTTCTAAATGTATATTAACTGTTTATACAGTCTTAGTTTTAAATACTGTATTTTATATATATATATATATATATATATATATATATATATATATATATATATATATATATATATAAAATAAAAAAAATTGAATTCTAACATGTGAATTGGGATAAAAGGAGCAATACCTGTGGATCGCCGCTGCATCCTGTGTCGGAGATTCACAGTGAGCAAGAAAAAACTAAAGGGAAGCAGCGCTCCTAACTAGCCATCGATGAAAAATAATTCCCCTTCATGTAACTCTGCTACCTGTCAACTGAAAAGTCATCCACCACAGGGAAAAATGTTAGTCCATCATGTCTGATTCCCAGGTGTTTCTTTGCGGTACTCCTCTGTGTGGAAACATTTTTCACTCTGGCAGCTGATTTTTCCATTGACAGGTAGCAGAGTTACACAACAGGAAAACAAATTCCCCATCATGTAACTCTGCTACCTGTGAACTGAAAAGTCATCGGCTGTTTGAAGGGGGTGCACCGCTCGTATAAGCGCTGCTTCCCCTTACTTCATCACACTGTGAATCGCTAACTAGTTCGTATAGAAGCGAAGTATTGCCTAATTATTTTTTTTGGGCTTCCAGTTCAGTTCTGAAGTGGCTTTGAGGGGCCTATATATTAGACACCCCTATGAAACACGACATTTTAGAAACTAGACCCCTCAAAGTATTCACAACAGCATTTAGAAAGTTTATGCACAAAATGTTTTACCAGAGAAACGCAACTCAATACTTATTGTCCAGATTCTGCAGTAGAAATATCCCACATGTGGCCCTCGGGCGGTAATGGACACCTAGTGGATTTTGAGGCCGCCTTTTTATTAGGCACCATGTCCGGTTTGAATAGGTCTTGTGGTACCAAAATAGTGGAAACCCCCAAAAGGTGATCCCATTTTGGAAACTAGACCACTTGAGGAATACATTGTAGTTTTCTTGGGGTGCATGCAGCTTTTTGATCAGTTTTTATTCTATTTTTAAGAGGCGCGGTGACTAAAAAACAGCAATTCTATTGTTTTTTAATTCTATTTTTGTTACAGCGTTCACCGTGCGCTATAAATGACATATTCACTTTATTCTATGGGGCGATACGATTAGGGCTCATTTACACGAGCGTATTATACGTTTTTGCAACGCGCGTCGCAGGGACCTATGTTACTCTATGGGGCCGTGCAGACAGGTACGTGATTTTCACGCAGCGTATGTCCGCTGCGTGAAACGCACGACGTCCTATATTTGTGCGTTGTTCGTGCATCACGCACCCATTGAAGTCAATGGGTGTGTGAAAACCACGCATGTCGCACGGAAGCAATTCCGTGGGACGCGCGTGATTCACGCAACAGCACTGTAAAGGATGAATGAAAACAGAAAAGCACCACGTTCTTTTCTGTTTACAAACATCCAAACGGAGTGTCATAATGATGGCGTCTGCGCGAAAACCAGGCAGCCGCGCATCATAAAGGGCTGACACACGGAGCTGTTAAGTGCTTTTTGCGCACGCAAAACGCCGCGCTTTTTGCTTGCACAAAACGCACACGCTCGTGTAAACTCGGCCTTACGGTGACACCAGATGTTTATAGTTTTTTTATGTCTTATGGCGTTTGCACAATAAAATACGTTTTGTAAAAAATCATTCACTTTTTGTTACCTTATTCTAAGAGCCAGAACTTTATAATTTTTCCATCAATAAAGCCGTGCGAGGACTTATTTTTTGCGTAACGAACTGTAGTTTCGATCAGGACCATTTTTCGGTAAATGCAACTTTTTGATCTATTTTTAATACATTTTTTGGGAGGTGAAGTGACCAAACAATTGTGATTTTGGTACGGTATATTATTATTTTCTTTTACGGCGTTCACCGCGCGGGATAAATAACAAAATAATTTTGTAGTTCAGGCCGTTACGGACGCGGCGATACCAATTATGTATCGTTTATTTATATATTTTTATTAATAAAAAAGGACTGATAAGGGAAAAAAAGGGGGATTTTTTTTAACTTTTAATTTCTTATTTTTACACATCTTTTTTAACTTTTTTTTTTACTTTATTACTTTGTCCCACTAGGGGACTTGAGGGCAGGAGGCCCTGATCGCTATTCTAATACACTGCACTACATCCGTAGTGCAGTGTATTAGAACTGTCAGCTATTCACTGACAGCAAGCATAGTGGGTCCTGACTTTGTCAGGACCCACTAGGCTTCCGTCGATGGCATAGCCGGACGCCTTTGTTTGGTGTCCGGTTGCCATAGTAACCATCGCCGGCCGCTATCGTGTAGCAGGCCGGCGATGGTAACTTAACCCCTAAAAACCCGCGATCTCTATAGAACGCGGCTTTTAAGGGGTTAGACAGCGGGGACACAGCGATCGGTCCCCGCTGTAGGAGCTGCGGCAGCTGCTGTACGAGACAGCAGCTGTCACAGCTCCTGCACCTGTCGGGAAGACGGCCGAAACGGCCGTTATTCCTGCAACTTCGTATACACACCGCTACACACCTTCAACCTTGCGCATGCGCAGTGTAATATACACGGCCGCTGAAGACGCAGCCACATAATTTCACAGAGCATGCGCGGTGGAGTGTGTTCACCACGCATGCTCTAATTCAATAAAGAAGCACGTGGTACGGTTACGTCATTTTTGACGTAACCGTACAGTGTGAAAGCCGGAAACAGGAAGCAAGGCAGAAGACCAAATGGACGGGTCTGCACAGGAAGTGCAGATTTTGCATTGCTAAGGGGACGGCGACGGAGGAGGATATACGACGCTACAGCCATCTGATGAAACGTAAGTACATTGGAAAGTTATATCTTTTTCATTGTTTTATTTAAATAAATGTAATTTTTTAGTTCCGGAATACCCCTTTAATAAAATCTGTAAAAAGGTAATAAAATCAGCAAAAATACAAAATGAAAGGCAGGTGGCCAAGGATAGTAAAACAAATCCCAAAAAATTCTTCAAGTATATAAATGCTAAAAAGCCAAGGTCTGAACATGTAGGACCCCTAGATAGTGGTAATGGGGAGTTGGTCACAGGGGATCAAGAGAAGGCAGAGTTACTAAATGGGTTCTTTAGCTCTGTATATACAACAGAAGAAAGAGCAGCTGATGTAGCCGGTGCCAGTGCTGTTAATATATCAGTTGATATACTGAATTGGATGAATGTAGAGATGGTCCAAGCTAAATTAAATAAAATAAATGTGCACAAGGCCCTGGGACCAGATGGGTTACACCCTAGAATTCTTAAAGAGCTTAGTTCAGTTATTTCTGTCCCCCTTTTCATAATATTCAGAGAATCTCTAGTGACTGGTATAGTGCCAAGGGACTGGCGCAGGGCAAATGTGGTGCCTATTTTCAAAAAGGGCTCTAGGTCTTCCCCGGGTAATTATAGACCAGTAAGCTTAACATCCATCGTGGGGAAAATGTTTGAGGGGCTATTGAGGGACTATATACAGCAGGGGTCTCAAACTCGGCCGGGTAAGTGGGCCGCATATAGAAAAAATGGGAAGTTGACGGGCCGCATTACTTTCAAATTTGATACAATACAAAATTATTGTTAATCAATTAGTTATTTGAACTACTATAACACTATATTACTAGAATAATAATACTACATTACTATAATAATAGCGCTAGGTTTAAAATTTTAGATATTTCTCCACGTGTTTATTTCAACAATCCAGCTTTCCAGTTTAAGTGTCGCTAAATGCAGTCCGGCGGCTCAGTTAGCACACATGTCAAGATTGGGCAGCCCCTTTTTAGATAGTGCCGCAGTGCCCTCTGTGGATGCTGCCGCAGTGCCCTCTGTGGATGCTGCCGCAGTGCCCTCTGTGGATAATGCAACACACCCCTAGATAAGGCCACAGTGCCCTCTGTAGATAAGGCCACAGTGCCCTCTGTAGAGGCTGCCAAAGTGCCCTCTGTAGAGGCTGCCAAAGTGCCCTCTGTAGAGGCTGCCCCAGTGCCCTCTGTAGAGGCTGCCCCAGTCCCCTCTGCAGAGGCTGCCCCAGTGCCCTCTGTAGAGGCTGCCCCAGTCCCCTCTGCAGAGGCTGCCCCAGTCCCCTCTGCAGAGGCTGCCCCAGTCCCCTCTGCAGAGGATGCCCCAGTGCCCTCTGCAGAGGATGCCCCAGTGCCCTCTGCAGAGGATGCCCCAGTGCCCTCTGTAGAGGCTGCCCCAGTCCCCTCTGTAGAGGCTGCCCCAGTGCCCTCTGTAGAGGCTGCCCCAGTGCCCTCTGTAGAGGCTGCCCCAGTGCCCTCTGTAGAGGCTGCCCCAGTGCCCTCTGTAGAGGCTGCCCCAGTCCCCTCTGTAGAGGCTGCCCCAGTGCCCTCTGTAGAGGCTGCCCCAGTGCCCTCTGTAGAGGCTGCCCCAGTGATGTCAGGGGCTTGCCCAGAGCTGGAGTCCCAGGCAGAGCGCTAGTAGGCTCTTCCTGGGACTCCAGCTGTGCTCCTGACATCACTGGGACTCCTGCTCTGGGGAAGCCCCTGACATCATTGTCGATGTATGGACAGCGATGTCAGAGGCTTCCCCAGAGTCCCGGAGCAGAGACGACACCACCGCTCTGCTCGGGACTCCGGCTCTGGGGAAGACCCTGACACACTGTCCATATATGGGCAGCGATGTCAGGGAATTCCACAGAGTCCAGGAGCAGAGCCGACACCAGCGCTCTGCTCCGCCCTGGGCAAGACCCTGACACACTGTCCATATATGGGCAGCGATGTCAGGGAATTCCAGAGTCCCAGAGCAGAGCCGACACCAGCGCTCTGCTCGGGACTCCGGCTCTGGGGAAGCCCCAGACATCGCTGTTCATATGTGGACAGCAATGTCAGGGAATTCCACAGAGTCCAGGAGCAGAGCCGACACCAGCGCTCTGCTCCGCCCTGGGCAAGACCCTGACACACTGTCCATATATGGGCAGCGATGTCAGGGAATTCCAGAGTCCCGGAGCAGAGCCGACCCCAGCGCTCTGCTCGGGACTCCGGCTCTGGGGAAGCCCCAGACATCGCTGTTCATATGTGGACAGCGATGTCAGGGAATTCCACAGAGTCCAGGAGCAGAGCCGACACCAGCGCTCTGCTCCGCTCTGGGCAAGACCCTGACACACTGTCCATATATGGGCAGCGATGTCAGGGAATTCCACAGAGTCCCGGAGCAGAGCCGACACCAGCGCTCTGCTCGGGACTCCGGCTCTGGGGGAAGCCCCAGACATCGCTGTTCATATGTGGACAGCGATGTCAGGGAATTCCAGAGTCTCGGAGCAGAGCCGATACTAGCGGCTCTGTGTCCCGCGGGCCGCAGATGACAGCCCCAGGGGCCGCATGCGGCCCGCGGCCCGCGTGCTTGAGACCCCTGATATACAGGATTATGTGACAAAAAATAGTATTATAAGTGACAGCCAGCACGGTTTTACTAAGGACAGAAGTTGTCAAACTAACCTAATCTGTTTTTATGAAGAGGTGAGCAGAAGTCTAGACAGAGGGGCCGCTGTGGATTTAGTGTTTTTGGACTTTGCAAAGGCATTTGACACTGTCCCCCATAGACGCCTAATGGGTAAATTAAGGACTATAGGTTTAGAAAATATAGTTTGTAATTGGATTGAGAATTGGCTCAAGGACCGTATCCAGAGAGTTGTGGTCAATGAGTCCTACTCTGAATGGTCCCCGGTAATAAGTGGTGTACCCCAGGGTTCAGTGCTGGGACCACTATTATTCAACTTATTTATTAATGATATAGAGGATGGGATTAATAGCACTATTTCTATTTTTGCAGATGACACCAAGCTATGTAATATAGTTCAGTCTATGGAAGATGTTCATGAATTGCAAGCGGATTTAAACAAACTAAGTGTTTGAGCGTCCACTTGGCAGATGAAGTTTAATGTAGATAAATGTAAAGTTATGCATCTGGGTACCAACAACCTGCATGCATCATATGTCCTAGGGGGAGCTACACTGGCGGATTCACTTGTTGAGAAGGATCTGGGTGTACTTGTAAATCATAAACTAAATAACAGCATGCAATGTCAATCAGCTGCTTCAAAGGCCAGCAGGATATTGTCGTGTATTAAAAGAGGCATGGACTCGCGAGGCAGGGATGTAATATTGCTACTTTACAAAGCATTAGTGAGGCCTCATCTGGAATATGCAGTTCAGTTCTGGGCTCCAATTCATAGAAAGGATGCCCTGGAGTTGGAAAAAATACAAAGAAGAGCAACGAAGCTCATTAGGGGCATGGAGAATTTAAGTTATGAGGAAAGATTAAAAGAATTAAACCTATTTAGTCTTGAAAAAAGACGACTAAGGGGGGACATGATTAATTTATATAAATATATTAATGGCACATACAAAAAATATGGTGAAATCCTGTTCCATGTAAAACCCCCTCAAAAAACAAGGGGGCACTCCCTCCGTCTGGAGAAAAAAAGGTTCAAGCTGCAGAGGCGACAAGCCTTCTTTACTGTGAGAACTGGGAATCTATGGAATAGCCTACCGCAGGAGCTGGTCACAGCAGGGACAGTAGATGGCTTTAAAAAAGGGTTAGATAATTTCCTAGAACAAAAAAGTATTAGCTCCTATGTGTAGAAATTTTTCCTTCCCTTTTCCCGTCCCTTGGTTTGATGGACATGTGTCTTTTTTCAGCCCTACTAACTATATGTAACTATATGACATATTGTACTTTAAGTTAGTGAAAAAAATTTGGTCGATATATTCAATATTTTTGTGTGAAAAACACCAAAATTTAGAGAAAATTTGTAAAAAATTTGAATTTTCTTAATTCAAATGCATCTTCCAGATTCAGATGAACGTGAGCGTTTTGCGCACGCAAAAACCGTGGCGTTTTGCGTGCGCAAAAGGCACTTGACAGCTCCATGTGTCCTATTCAAATGGATGCGCGGTTGCATGCTTTTCGCGCAGCCGCCATCTTTATGACACTCCATTTGGATGTTTGCAAACAGAAAAGCACATGGTGCTTTTCTGTGTACATTCATTCTTTTACTGTTATTGCGCGAATAACGCTTGTCCCACGGAAGTGCTTCCGTGGGGCATGCGTGATTTTCACGCACCCATTGACTTCAATGGGTGCTTGATGCGCGAAAAACGCAGAAACATAGAACATGTCGTGAGTTTTACGCAGCGGACTCACGCTGCGCAAAACTCACGGACTGTCTGCACTGCCCCATAGACTTGTATAGGTCCGCGCGAGCCGCGTGAAAACCATACGGCCGGCACGGTCGCAAAACACGTTAGTCTGAATCCGGCCTAAGACAGATAGTTATACCACACAAAATAGTTACTAGCTAACATTTCCCATATGTCCAGAATACGGAAATAACCAACATGTGGTCATAAACTGCTGTTTGGGCAAGCGGCAGGACTCGGAAAGGAAGGCACACCATTTAGCTTTTGGAGTTCTGGATTGATTTCTCTGCACCATGTCGCATTTGTAAAGGTACCAGTGCAGTGGAAACCCCCCAAAAGTGACTCCATTTGGGAAACTACACCCCTCAAGGAATTTTTCAAGTGTATAGTGAGCATTTTGACCCCACAGGTGTTTCATACACTGGGCAGTAAAATAATAAAATTTCGATTTTTTTTTTTTTTTTCAAAGAAAATGTTGCTTTAGCCCCAAATTCATAATTTTCACAAAGGGTTAATGGAGAAAAAGCACCCACAGTTTGTCACGCAATTTCTCCTGAATACGGCAATACCCCATTTGTGGAGATAAACTGCTGTTTGAGCACGTGGCGGGGCTCAGAAGGTAAAGAGCACCATGCAACATCTGAGGCCTAGTACGATGGCATTTACTGCCCTGTGTCATGAAAACAGAGGATCTGGGGTGTCAAAACATTAGAAACCCAGAAAAGTGAACCCATTTAGGAAACTAAACCCCTCAAAGAATTCATCTAGCAGTATAGTGAGAATATTTAGATTGTAATGTAACACCTTTCAAGGTATTTATCTAGGGGTATAGTGAGAATTTTTAATTTGTGAAGTGACAACCCTCTAGGTATTCATCTAGGGGTATAGTGAGAATTTTTAATTTTAGTAAATAAGGAGGACAACCTGGAAAACCGGCAATGGAGGGAGAGGGAATGGCAGGTCTCACTACCAACCTACCCACCATTCCATAAAATCCAGCCCAAAAAATAAATCAAAGGCCTCAGCAAAAAAAGATTTGCTGAGACAACCAATCTCATCTGGATTTATTCCTCTCACCAAGATTTGCAACCTAGGTGAGAAAGACACTCCCTCGGGTCCTTGGTATAGTGAGAATTTTTAGTTTTGTTTTAGGTGGTTTTTTACAAATTTTAAATGATCAAATTTTAAATGGGGCTGGTCAGTAAAAAAATGAATAATTGGTCATGGCCAGTATGGGAGACAGAAAAGGTGAATGAAGAATAATGAAATTAAAAATCTAAGGAGGCATGGTATATTTTGAAACATTGTTTCATGCACAGGCCGGGATTTGTGGGACATGTCTCACAATAGTATGTGGTGTCCTTACGAATGCCTCGCTTGGCACACACACAGCATTTTTTTGGGGGCTTCTGTTTTTTTTCAGTGGGGGGGGGATTTCTGTGGGGAAATGCTGGCCGGGAATTATCCTGCTGACGGAAGAACCGGATGAACTGCCCTCTCCTATCTGGTCACCAAATATCAGGGACTTAATGACCTTTTCCTGAAATTGCAGGAACATATCCCCACTGCCGGCATATCTGCAGAGGACAAAGTCGTTGTATAAAGCCATCTGTGTAAGATGCACAGACAGCTTTTTATACCATACCCTGGTCTTGCGCATGGCGCTGTACGGTTGTATAACCTGGTCAGACAGATCAACACCACCCATATATTTGTTGTACTCCTGTACGCAGAAGGGTTTGGGAACTTGGGTGGTGGATCCACGTACAGGGACAAGGCTGCCTCTGCTGTCGTGTATGCTGGTCAGTATAAGGACGTCCCTTTTATCCCTATACTTTAGGAGGAGCAGATCGTCGCTGCAGACAGCTCTGCTCTCTCCTAATTTTAGGATCTGACCCAGCAAAGTTTTGGGGAGGCCTTTCTGATTTTTGCGGATTGTTCCGCACGCCAAGGTGGATCTGGACGAGAGAACTTTTAACAATGGGACACTGTTATAAAAGTTTGCCGAGCAATTGATGGATAAGATCCCATACGATCTTTCCACTAATTCCTAGGAAGGGGGGGCATTCTGGGGAATCTATATGGGAGTCTTTTCCCTCATAGACCCTAAAAGAGTAGGTGTAACCGGTGGCACTTTCACGTAGCTTGTAGAGTTTTATGCTGTAAAGGGCTCTTTTATTGGGTAGATACTGCCTGAAGTGCAGTCTACTCTTGAAGCTGACTAGTGATTCATCCACCAAAATATTTTGTTGGGGGGTATGAACTTGGGAAAAAATTTGGGAGTAGTGGGCAATCAGTGGTCTTATTTTATACAGCCTATCAAAATGTGGGTCCTGTGGGGGTGGGCAATGACTATTATCATTGTAATGAAGGAACTTTAGGATGGCTTCGAATCGCTTCCTTGTCATTACTGTGCGGTACAGGGGGGTGTTATATAAAATATCAGGGGACCAATAGTCTCTAATACTGGGCTAAACTTAAAAATAAGCCCCAAAACTTCCGCAATTCCACTGGATTTGTGGGGGTCCAATTTTGGCCTCTCCCATAAAATGAGTCGGGGTTCTGGGCGATAAATTGTTCAGCATAAAGGTTGGTCTGCTGGACAATTACTTCTAAAAGGGCGTCTGAAAAAAAAAGTTTAAAATAATCAATGGGGCTGAAACACGTAATTTCAATTTGAATGCCTGAGGGGGCTGTAAATTCAGGCACCTGGGGGGTATAATTGTCCGCAGCTTCCAGGTCAGCTCAGGCAGAGTAGGACCTACGGCTCTTCTGCGCCGACTGGGGGGTGCAGACTCAGAGTCATTGGATGCAGAGGAAGATGGAAGCACGAACTGTGCTTCACCTTCACTCGCACTGTCCGTATCGGAACACAGCATTTCATATGCTTCCTCGGCTGAGAAGACTCTTTTGGCCATACTAGCTAACTCTTGCTACCTAACTAACACATTTTTTTGTAATTTTTTTTAAAAACTTTTTTTATCAAAAAATAAACTGCTACCCTCAACTGTGAACAGACCAGCGACCCTGCTGTATTCAATTAGTAAGGGTACCCTACCTACCAGGGGAAAACTAAATGAGACGTGGCATTGCTACCTGACGGGGAACTCGGGCAGTGGGCAATCTAGGGACACAGCAGGGTGATGGCGACCGGGTACTGCGACAGGTGACAGATCACAGCACGGCAGAAGGACACTGTGGGGGACTGAAATGATATAATATATATATATATATTTTTTTTTCCTAACCAGTGGGCACCAAAGGGGGTGATCACTGGTTAGTGGGCACAAAAGGGGCAGATCGCTGGGTTTTTGGGTTCTTTTTTTGACAATCTTCACTGTATTTGTTCTTGTCTCCGACTCTGAGAAGCTCTCTGACAGGAATGAGCTTGTCAGAGACAGAGATGCCGGCAAACCACTGCTCCTGCGCTGTGATTGGCCTGTCAGTACTGACTGGCCAATCATAGCTTGTGCTGGCACAGGACCACTCTGATTGGACCTGTGCCGCGAGTCCTGCTCGGCAACTGTCTATGACAGTTGCGATCGGGACGCTGTCACCATGTCTGTTGACATGGTAACAGTTTGAAGCTTGGGCGTAACTGTACGCCCAAATGCGGGAAATCACTTTCATTCCGGACCTACAGTCACGCCCAATCGCGGGAAGGGGTTAAATATACAATGAATTGAAAACAATTCCATCTGCCCTGCAGTTTTGTTATCATAAATATATCCTTTATAATTACAGCTCCAGAACCAAGCTCATACATATATATGGCATGAGAGCCAAGCTCATACATATATACGGCATGAGAGTCAAGCTCAATACATATATACAGCACCAGAACAAAGCTCAGTACATAAATACAGCAATAGAACCAAGCTCTGTCATATATACAGTACCAGAACCAAGCTGTAAAGGATTTGCCAGACACAGGTTCTGTGTCGACGCCCATGGGCAATCAGTCTGCACCTGCTCCTATGTCTGTGAGACTGACTCCATCTTCCACCACTCAGCATGGCATGCTTAGGAGTGGGAGAGCCTATCACAGCCTGGCCAGACGGAGCTAGTTCCCGCCCACTGTCTATTTATACCTGCCTTTCCTGTTCCTCCTTTGCCTGTGATTCTTCTATGCTTGTTTCCTGGCTTGCTGCTGCTGCTTGTACTACTGATACTCTGCTTGTTATTGACCTTGGCTTTCTGACCACTCTCCTGCTCAGTATTTTGTACCTCGCTCTCTCCTGGTTTGACTCGGCTCGTTCACCTCGCTTGTTGCTCACGGTGTCTCCGTGGGCAGCTGCCCCGTTTCCCTAGCTTCTGTGTACCCCTGTCTGTTTTGTCTGTCTTGCACTTACTGAGCGTAGGGACCGTCGCCCAGTTGTACCCCGTCGCTTAGGACGGGTCGTTGCAAGTAGGCAGGGACTGAGTGGCGGGTAGATTAGGGCTCACCTGTCTGTCTCCCTACCCTGTCATTACACAAGCTCAATACATATATAAAGCAATAGAACCAAGCTCTGTCCTATATACAGTACCAGAACACAGCTCAATACATATATACAATACCAGAACAAAGCTCAGTACATATATACAGCACCAGAACAAAGCTCAATACATAAATACAACACCAGAACCACGCTCAGTACATATATACAGCCCCAGAACAAAGCACAGTACATATATACAGCCCCAAAACCAAGCTCAGTACATATATACAGCACCAGAACCAAGCTCAGTACATATATACAGCACTAGAACAAATACAGCTCAATTTACTGCAACCCCTGCCATGTAGGTTTGTACGACGTAAAACTACAGCTCCCAGCATGGCCCGAAGAATGGTGAGGATATGCTGGGAGATGCTGTTTCACAAAAAAAAATAATCATATTATATTCATACCACCCATCATCTCGCTGCAGATCATACAGTGACTACATTACTGATTAGAGGCAGAATAAACATTTACATTAAGTGACTCACCGGTGACATCTCAGATTCTAGTTCTTTTTCTCTTTTCTTCTCCATCCGGTCCAGATCTCTATGGCGACTTCTCCCGGCCATAACCTATTTCCGCAGTTTTTCGCTCAGATGTCTTCTCACTTTTAAAACATTTCTGCACCTATAAACGAAGATAAAATTCTCAACACCCCTAAATATAATAGCACCATACACTGCACCTCTAATTATAATAGCGCCATATACTGTGTCACTGATTATAATAGTGCCAAACACTGTGTCCCACACACACCGTGCCCTCTGTATCTAGTGCCCCCATAGCCCCCTGTAGATAGTGACCCCCATAGAGCCTCTGTAGATAGTGCCCCACATACAGCTCCTGTAGATAGTGACCACATAAGGACTCCAGAGCTGCAAGGCAATAGTGCTAACCACTGAGCCACCGTGCTGCCCTACATATAGCTCCCCCTATATAGTGCTCCACATATAGCCCACCTCTGTAGATAGTGCCTCACATACAGCTCCCCCTGTATATAGTGTCCCACATATAACCCACCCCTGTAGACAGTGTCCTACATATAACCCCCTGTAGATAGTGCCCCACAGGTAACCCACCCCTGTATAGTGTCCCACATATAGCGCACCCCTGTAGATAGTGCCCTACAAATAGCTCCCCCTATAGATAGTGCTCCACATATAGCCCAACCCTGTAGATAGTGCCCTACATATAGCTCCCCCTGTATATAGTACTCCACATCCCCACATATAGACCCCACTGTAGATAATGCCACTCAGAGTTTTATTAGAAAAAAAAAAATTTTTTTACATACTCACATGATCCCGTTCCCGCGCAGTCCGGTGGCAATGCAGGCCTGCTCACTTCTGAGCAGGTCAACTGGAGCTGAACGACGCAATGACGTCATCGCGCCGCTAGCGTCATTGAAAGGCGCTGATTGGCAGGGCAGAATGACTTGCCCCGTCAATCAATGCCTTTCAACAACGGAAGCGTCATCGCGCCGCTAGCGCTGTTGAAAGGCGCTGATTGGCGGGGCAAGTAATTTTGCCCTGCCAATCAGCGTCATTGTAAGGCGCTGAATGGTCGGGCACAGAATATGCCCGGCCATTCAGCGCTAACGCATCTATTTGTATCAGCGTGCTATAGACGCAGGTACAATTAGTGCAAGAGGGGGTGGCGGCAGCTGGTTTCAGTGGTGCCGCCGCCCCCTCAGAGGGGCAGCAGCAGACTATAATATTCATTTGTATCTACGTCTAGAGGACGCAGATACAAGTGAATGTGGCTTTGTGGCATTACAAAACCTCCCAAATGCATTTTATTAAACTGTAAAAAATTATGTTCTGCAATGTATTACACAACTGTAATTCTTAAAAACAAACTCGTGTAAAAATCAGCGCAGACCAGTGTCTTATGGGTAATAAGAAATACAAGTGAAGAACACCGCTGTATATGACCCTTCCCTCATGTAGAAATCACCTGCAATGTCACGGCGATAGGCTCTGCCCATAACCAAGATGGCCGCTAACACTTCTTTCGATCATTTGCGTCATTCAATCCTTTGCCTGTAAAGAGAAAGATCACGTGTTCTTGCATTCAGTATTCTTGATCTGTAATGCAAAATGGCCGCTCCAGTATATGCAGAAGCGATCACGTGTTTTTACGTCAAGACGCAGCTCCGCCTTTTCGCCGGCAGTTGGTTCTGCGCAGGCGCAGTGGACAGATAGAGGTGGAGATTGTTCTGGCAGCAGGACATGGGGCAGCATTCAGCCAGGAATCATCACCGGGACTGATCTGTAATAATTCATATTCTCCGCCCGTCCTGACATCATGGCTGCCCTGCTGGTGAGAGGCTGCCTACCGAGATCCTCCTGGGGAGCCCGAACCCCGCTGGTGTGGAACCGGGGAGAGACTAACAGAGGTGAGAAAGAGGCCGGGGATTCCCTCAGTGTCACAGACAGCGCACACAGGCCTGGAGACACCTACAGTATGTGTAATACACTGTCATACATTATATATACACAGCCAAGCACCTATATGTATGGGATATACACTGTCATACATTATATATACACACAGCACCTATATGTACGTGATATACACTGTCATACATTATATATACACACACAGCACCTATATGTATGGGATATACACTGTCATACATTATATATACACACACAGCACCTATATGTATGGGATATACACTGTCATACATTATATATACACAGCCCAGCACCTATATGTATGGGATATACACTGTCATACATTATATATACACAGCCCAGCACCTATATGTATGGGATATACACTGTCATACATTATATATACACAGCCCAGCACCTATATGTATGTGATATACACTGTCATACATTATATATACACAGCCCAGCACCTATATGTATGTGATATACACTGTCATACATTATATATACACAGCCCAGCACCTATATGTATGTGATATACACTGTCATACATTATATATACACAGCCCAGCACCTATATGTATGGGATATACACTGTCATACATTATATATACACACAGCACCTATATGTATGGGATATACACTGTCATACATTATATATACACAGCCCAGCACCTATATGTATGTGATATACACTGTCATACATTATATATACACAGCCCAGCACCTATATGTATGGGATATACACTGTCATACATTATATATACACAGCCCAGCACCTATATGTATGGGATATACACTGTCATACATTATATATACACAGCCCAGCACCTATATGTATGTGATATACACTGTCATACATTATATATACACACAGCACCTATATGTATGTGATATACACTGTCATACATTATATATACACAGCCCAGCACCTATATGTATGGGATATACACTGTCATACATTATATATACACAGCCCAGCACCTATATGTATGGGATATACACTGTCATACATTATATATACACAGCCCAGCACCTATATGTATGGGATATACACTGTCATACATTATATATACACAGCCCAGCACCTATATGTATGGGATATACACTGTCATACATTATATATACACAGCCCAGCACCTATATGTATGGGATATACACTGTCATACATTATATATACACAGCCCAGCACCTATATGTATGGGATATACACTGTCATACATTATATATACACAGCCCAGCACCTATATGTATGGGATATACACTGTCATACATTATATATACACAGCCCAGCACCTATATGTATGGGATATACACTGTCATACATTATATATACACAGCCCAGCACCTATATGTATGGGATATACACTGTCATACATTATATATACACAGCCCAGCACCTATATGTATGGGATATACACTGTCATACATTATATATACACAGCCCAGCACCTATATGTATGGGATATACACTGTCATACATTATATATACACAGCCCAGCACCTATATGTATGGGATATACACTGTCATACATTATATATACACAGCCCAGCACCTATATGTATGGGATATACACTGTCATACATTATATATACACAGCCCAGCACCTATATGTATGGGATATACACTGTCATACATTATATATACACAGCCCAGCACCTATATGTATCTGATATACACTGTCATACATTATATACACACAGCACCTATATGTATGTGATATACACTGTCATACATTATATACACACAGCACCTATATGTATGGGATATACACTGTCATACATTATATATACACAGCCCAGCACCTATATGTATCTGATATACACTGTCATACATTATATATACACAGCACCTATATGTATGGGATATACACTGTCATACATTATATATACACAGCCCAGCACCTATATGTATGGGATATACACTGTCATACATTATATATACACAGCCCAGCACCTATATGTATGGGATATACACTGTCATACATTATATATACACAGCCCAGCACCTATATGTATCTGATATACACTGTCATACATTATATACACACAGCACCTATATGTATCTGATATACACTGTCATACATTATATATACACAGCCCAGCACCTATATGTATGGGATATACACTGTCATACATTATATATACACAGCCCAGCACCTATATGTATGGGATATACACTGTCATACATTATATATACACAGCCCAGCACCTATATGTATCTGATATACACTGTCATACATTATATATACACAGCACCTATATGTATGGGATATACACTGTCATACATTATATATACACAGCCCAGCACCTATATGTATGGGATATACACTGTCATACATTATATATACACAGCCCAGCACCTATATGTATGGGATATACACTGTCATACATTATATATACACAGCCCAGCACCTATATGTATCTGATATACACTGTCATACATTATATACACACAGCACCTATATGTATCTGATATACACTGTCATACATTATATATACACAGCCCAGCACCTATATGTATGTGATATACACTGTCATACATTATATATACACACAGCACCTATATGTATGGGATATACACTGTCATACATTATATATACACAGCCCAGCACCTATATGTATGGGATATACACTGTCATACATTATATATACACAGCCCAGCACCTATATGTATGGGATATACACTGTCATACATTATATATACACAGCCCAGCACCTATATGTATGTGATATACACTGTCATACATTATATACACACAGCACCTATATGTATGGGATATACACTGTCATACATTATATATACACAGCCCAGCACCTATATGTATCTGATATACACTGTCATACATTATATATACACAGCACCTATATGTATGGGATATACACTGTCATACATTATATATACACAGCCCAGCACCTATATGTATGGGATATACACTGTCATACATTATATATACACAGCCCAGCACCTATATGTATGGGATATACACTGTCATACATTATATATACACAGCCCAGCACCTATATGTATCTGATATACACTGTCATACATTATATACACACAGCACCTATATGTATCTGATATACACTGTCATACATTATATACACACAGCACCTATATGTATCTGATATACACTGTCATACATTATATATACACAGCCCAGCACCTATATGTATGTGATATACACTGTCATACATTATATATACACAGCCCAGCACCTATATGTATCTGATATACACTGTCATACATTATATACACACAGCACCTATATGTATCTGATATACACTGTCATACATTATATATACACAGCCCAGCACCTATATGTATGGGATATACACTGTCATACATTATATATACACAGCCCAGCACCTATATGTATCTGATATACACTGTCATACATTATATATACACAGCCCAGCACCTATATGTATGTGATATACACTGTCATACATTATATATACACACAGCCCAGCACCTATATGTATCTGATATACACTGTCATACATTATATATACACACAGCACCTATATGTATGTGATATACACTGTCATACATTATATATACACAGCCCAGCACCTATATGTATCTGATATACACTGTCATACATTATATACACACAGCACCTATATGTATCTGATATACACTGTCATACATTATATATACACAGCCCAGCACCTATATGTATGGGATATACACTGTCATACATTATATATACACAGCCCAGCACCTATATGTATGGGATATACACTGTCATACATTATATATATACAGCCCAGCACCTATATGTATGTGATATACACTGTCATACATTATATATACACACAGCACCTATATGTATGGGATATACACTGTCATACATTATATATACACAGCCCAGCACCTATATGTATGGGATATACACTGTCATACATTATATATACACAGCCCAGCACCTATATGTGTGGGATATACACTGTCATACATTATATATACACAGCCCAGCACCTATATGTATGGGATATACACTGTCATACATTATATATACACAGCCCAGCACCTATATGTATGGGATATACACTGTCATACATTATATATACACAGCCCAGCACCTATATGTATGGGATATACACTGTCATACATTATATATACACAGCCCAGCACCTATATGTATGGGATATACACTGTCATACATTATATATACACAGCCCAGCACCTATATGTATGGGATATACACTGTCATACATTATATATACACAGCCCAGCACCGCTGCTTTTATTTCTAAAACTGCTGTGGAAAAATGAAAGCTGCGCTGTGATTTGTTGCTATGACCAACTAGACTAAATTCTCTCAGCACTGATAAATGAGGCCCATTGTGTGTGTATAGGATGTTTTTAAAAATAATATCCTATTTAGGGCGGATTTACACGAGTGTGTGCGTTTTGCGCATGCAAAAAACTCTGCGTTTTGCGTTCGCAAAAGGCACTTGACAGCTCTGTGTGTCATGTTCATATGGATGCGCGGTTGCGTGCTTTTCGCGCAGCCGCCATAATTATGACACTCCGTTTGGATGTTTGTAAACAGAAAAGCATGTGGTGCTTTTCTGTTTACATTTATTCTTTTACTGCAGTTGCGCGAATAACGCGCGTCCCACGGAAGTGCTTCCGTGTGCTGCGCGTGATTTTCACGCACCCATTGACTTCAATGGGTGCGTGTTGCCTGAAAAACGCCGAAATATAGGACATGTTGTGAGTTTTACGCAGTGGATTAACGCTGCGCAAAACTCACGGACAGTTTGCATGGCCCCATAGACTTGTATAGGTCCGTGCGACCCGCGTGAAAATCACGCGGGTTGCACGGACGTATAGCATGTTCGTGTAAATCCGCCCTTACTGTGTGTGTGTGTATATGTATGTATGTATATATATATATATATATATATATATATATATTGGTCCTTCTCAATGAATTAGAATATCATCAAAAAGTTAATTTATTTCAGTAATTCAATTCAAAAAGTGTCTCTCGTATATTCTGTAGATTCATTACACACAGAGTGATTTCCAGCATTTTTTTCTTTTCATGTTGATGATTATGGGAACAGGTAATGAAAACCCAAAATTTAGTCTCTCAGAAAGTTAGAATATTAAATAAGCCCAATTTCAAAAATTATTTTTAATTCCGAAATGTTGGCCTACTGAAAAGTCTGTCCAGTATCTGCCCTCAATACTTGTCCGGGGCTCCGACTCTGCATGAATTACTGCATCAATGCGGCGTGGCATGGAGGCGATCAGCCTGTGGCACTGCTGAGGAGATATCAATGCGGCGTGGCATGGAGGCGATCAGCCTGTGGCACTGCTGAGGAGATATCAATGCGGCTTGGCATGTAGGCGATCAGTCTGTGGCACTGCTGAGGTGTTATGGAAGCCCAGGTTGCTTTGATAGCGGCCTTCAGCTCATCTGCATTGTTGGGTCTGGTGTCTCATCTTCCTCTTGGCAATACCCAGTAGATTCTCTATGGGGTTTAGGTCAGGCGGGTTTGCTGGCCAATCAAGCGCAGTGATACTGTGGTTATTACACCAGGTATTGGTACTTTTGGCAGTGAGGGCAGGTGCCAAGTCCTGCTGGAAAATGAAATCTGCATCTCCATAAAGCTTGTCAGCAGAGGGAAGCATGAAGTGCTGGAAAATGTCCTGATAGACGCTGCGCTGACTCCGGACTTGATATAACACAGTGGACCAACACCAGCAGATGACACGGCCCCCAAACCATCACTGACTGTGGAAACTTCACACTGGACCACAAGACACTTGGATTGACTCCTCTGGGACCGAGATTTCCAAATGAAATACAAAGTTTACTTTCATCTGATAACAGGACTTTGCACCCTGAGCAGCAGTGTTGGTCCACTGTGTTATATCAAGTCCGGAGTCAGCGCAGCGTCTAGCAGGAATGTAACCTGCACTTAGTTTCTATGGCCGTTCCTCCAGTTTGTGTATTCGCTAGTTTGTAAGCTACGTCCGCACACAGCGTAAATTCTGCAGCGTTTTCGCAAGAGAAATCGACATGCTGCAGATGGAGAATCCGCACCGTAGGTCACTATCCGCGTGTTTTATGTGGGACGGTAATTCTGCCGTGTTTACGTTGTGACACTTCTGATTGACACGTAGCAGCAGTGTGACTTAGGGCCTGTTCACATCACCGTTCATTTCCTTTCCGGGGTTCCATCCGAGGTTTCCATCGGGTGAAACCCTCAACGGAAAGTGAAAGTGACAGCACAGCTACCATTTCAGTCACCATTAATCTCAATGGTGACGGGAACATCGCTAATGCTTTCCATTAGTCACCATTCCGGCTGGTTTCCGGTTTTCTGACAGAATCAATAGCGTAGTCGACTCCGCTTTTGATTCCGTCAGAAAACCGGAAACCTGCCGGAATTGTGACTAACGGAAAGCATTAGGCCTCGTGCACACTTCCATGACCGTTTTCACGGCCGTTTTTGACGGGTCCGTGAACCAGTTTTAGCGGCCGTGTGGTTTCCGTGTGCATTCCGTTTCCGAGCCCCGAGCATGGTACTGTCCAGGGTGCTGAAAGAGTTAATGGGCTGCACTGATCGGCGGTAACTACTTCAGCAACCTGGACAGTACTATGCTCGGCGCACGGAAAATACAATTTTAATGTAATAAAAAAATAAGTTCATACTTACATTCCTCCTGTCCGGCCTCCAGCGATGACGTTCAATCCATGTCGCCGCTGCAGCCAATCACAGGCTGTAGTGGCGGTCACGCACGTCAGAAGGCCGGCCTCCAGGGATGACGCTTCATCCCACGTAACCACCTCTGCAGCCAATCACAGGCTGCCGCGTCACAAAAGAAGGTCGGACTGGAGGAAGAAGAGGGACTCGTCACCAAGACAACGACTGGGTATGTATGAAATGCTTTTTATTTTATTTTTAATCCGCCGCCTCTTTTCTCAGTGATTGATAGAGACAAGTGGCTGCCGATTAGTGTCATATTTTTGTAATGTTTTTCTGCCCGCCCGGCGGTTGCTAGGCAACGGCTCCATCACACACGGACGGCACACGGATGCCTTCCGTGTGCCTTCAGTTTTTTTGACGGCCCCATTGACTTGCATGGGCCACACGCTCACGGATTCTCGGCCCAAAGTAGGACATGCTCTACTTTGGATCGGAAAGGAGCAACGGACCGTCAAAAAAACTGAAGTGTGTATGGCCCCATTGAAATGAATGGGTTCAGGGTGCCATCAGTGACAAAAACGGATAGCACCCTGAAGGAAAAAACTGAAGTGGGCATGGGGCCTTAGCGATGTTTCCGTCACCATTGAGATCAATGGTGACTGAAACAGAAGCTGTGCTGTCAGTTTCACTTTCCGTTGCGGTGTTCACCGGACGGAACCCCGGAATGGAAATGAACGGTGATGTGAACAGGCCCTAACCGGGTTTACATAGGATTTGTTGCGAGGCCTGGACTTGCAGCGTTACATGTAGGTAATACCTGTTCTCCGTCTCACTGTGTAAATGACGTTTATTTGCTGGTGGGAACTGGTGGTTGATTTGGTTCTGGTCTGTTGAAGCATGAACTGTGTACCGTCACCAGTAACTGGGTAGATCTGGAGGGATGACTAGTGTCTATGGTGGGATTTACATCCCATTGTTTTTTTTAAACATCTTGGGCTCTGTTCACATCTCCGTTATGGTTTCAGTTTACAGCGCAAACCACGATGCAGTGCCGGATTTTTCATATGACCAATACCAACTATGCCCGATGGATCCCATTGACTGACAATGAGGTCCAGTGGGTGACGTGTCAGGAACTTCGACGGAAAAACAGTGCTGCATGCAGCACTGTTTTTTTATGTGAAATGTGATGCAACCTGCAACGGAGGCTTCGACGCAGATGTGGGCATAGCCTCCGTTCTATGCTGAGGAATAATTACTGGAAGTTATAGGCCCGAAGCCTGAGGCTTCACTACTGAGAGATTCTCATGACTATGAAGCCTTAGGCTGGATTCACACGAGCATGTTCGGTCTGTAACGGACGGACGTATTTTGGCTGCAAGTCCCGGACCGAACACACTGCAGGGAGCCGGGCTCCTCGCATCATAGTTTTGTACGACGCTAGGAGTCCCTGCCTCTCCGTGGAACTACTGTCCCGTACTGAAAACATGATTACAGTACGGGACAGTTGTCCCGCAGCGAGGCAGGGACTCCTAGCGTCGTACATAACTATGATGCTAGGAGCCCGGCTTCCTGCAGTGTGTTCGGTCCGGGACTTGCGGCCGAAATTCGTTCCGTCCATTATGGACGTAACATGCTCGTGTGAACCCAGCCTTATTTGTTTGGATATCATTTAGATACCTCTGGTCTAATATAAAATCTGTCCTTATTGCCCCTAGCAACCAATCAGTGCTCTGTTTTCATTTCTTCTGTCTTTGAGCGCTGCTGTGTCGTGTTTAGCCCCCATCCCCCAACTTTTATTGATTCTGGCACAATCGGGGCAGTGGAGATGACTGGCATCACCCATTTTGTTCTGAACTTGATCCAGTTTGGCCATTACCAATTTGTTTAGTTTCTTCAGCTTTTACTGATTTTGCCCAAAAGGGCAACAGTGAATTGCGTGGTTGTAGTCAAAGGGCTCTTGCACACAACCAAGTGCCACTCGGGCTGTTTTTTCGTGGCCCTCGATAGTTTTCATGCACCCATTCACTTCAGTGGGTGACTCTCCGATCCATGGAAAGATAGAACATATCTTATCTTTCGACAGGTCACGTGTGGGACTCGGGCGGCACACACGGTCCTCTGTGCAAGAGCCCTAAGGGGGTGATTTTACCTACTAGTGAAGTGACCAGCATCACTATATGTAGCTACGGACAGATACTATTCCGGAACCTGCTTATGTAGGAATGAGTGGCGTTAAGTGAAGAAAGACCTTAAAGGTCCCCTCTCCTCTGTTTTAGTACTAAATAAAGTGACAAATTTTGGATCATCCTGTCTTATAACTCTGCGTTGTGCAGCTCCACTGTTACACCTCCTAAAAATATACCGTATATAAATAAATTGACGTCTGGGTGTAACCAATTGGGGGCGTGTCCCTACACAGTCTCAGTCTATCAGATCTGATTGGACAGTGTCAGTCTGTGTAGGGACACGCCCCTCCAACTGGTAACACCCAGCCTTCAATTTATTAATAAATTTCTAGGAGGAATAACCGAGGAACTGCACAATGCAGAGTTCTATGAAAAGAGCTTTCAAATTTGTGGGGTTTTTTTGTTTTGTTTTTTTATGGGGAATACAGGTATTTACTAAAACGGACCGAGCTCACCGTCTTTAAAGGAATTCTCAAAGGAGACGGGTTACCTCCGCTCCATCTGCCCTAAATAATGTAGCAATTCTTCTACAAGGAGGAGAGATTTGCCCTTTCTTGGTCCTCTACACTCCTATCATCATCTCAGAAGGTGGAAGATAAATGGGGTGAGATATCAGACAACCCACGGACAAGAGTTCATGTAAAGAAAAAAAAAAAGCAGCCATTTTTGTAATCTCCTACAACCCCTTTGTACCTGGTCCGCACATAATCTGTGGATGTATCTGCTGAAGTCCCGGCATCCAGGGCGTGGACCTACAGTCCTTATTATAATGGCAGATTGGCACTTAGTCAGCCCGACTCTCCTGTGATGACAGGGAGCTGAAGTTATCATGTCTCTGTCCCAAAAGGCGCTAAAGACCGCGCTCAAAGTAAGGACTATCTTTGGCACTGCAGCCTGAATGCAGGACGCTTTATTCCTGCGTTCGGCCATCGCTATGGAAACCCGTGATGTCACTATAACATCACAGGCTTCCAATTGTTACATGGGGCTGGTGGAATCTGTGATGACGTGATATTTGTCATAGTGATCTAATAGTTGCTGGTGATTAGATCACTATGATATGTGATCTGTACACAGAATAATGCTGCGAGGACACAGATCATGTCACCCCAGCATCCTCCAGCCCCAGCGCAATAAGTGTTTCATAAAAGTAAAATCAATAAAATATGTATAAAATAAATGAATACATATGTCCATCAAGTTCAAGCATGGGATGGGAGAAAGGGAAGGAAATGAAAATAATAAAAACAGTTTCAAAAGTAAAAGTTTTAAAATCCCTTTCCCCCCAACCCTAATGTATTGTCAGGAGCTCCCTCTGACATGGAGACCCCTTACATGGACGTCCCGCACCCACGTAATTATGTGTCCATATTATGCTGAAAATGTTATCCCAAATCTACACCTCATTAACCGTCAATGTTTGGTGTCTCCCCATCCCCGCTGTATCTGCTCTTAACAAAAGACCTTAATGACCAGCTAAATTTTTCTGTTTTTGCCTCTCTGCGTTTCAGCAGCCATAACGCTTTTATTTTTTCATTGACGTGGCTGTATGAGGCCTTGTTTTATGCGAGAGAAATAGTATTTTTTTTTTTGCCACAGTTTGGGGGTAAAAAAATTTTTTTTTACGGCGTGAATATAGGAAAAAGCGATTCTCGGAATAGTTTTTTTTGTTTTTTATCCCGTTCACGTTTCACGCTAAATAATAGATTAATTCTTCAGGTTATTACGGTCGTGTAGATACCTAATATGCATAGGTTTTTTGTTTTTATCTAGTGTAGGGGCAATAAAATGTATTTAATTCAAAATAAAGACTCTTTTTGTGACTTTTTTTTTTTTTTTTTTTAATCCCATCAGGGGATAACTTTATTTGTAACTTTATTTTTTAGCATACTTCTGTACGCTAATACATTACACTGTGTCACTATGACACAGGCTGCTGATCGGGCAGCACATAGTGTGCCCGAACAGCAGGCACATGGAACAGACAGCCCTGGGGTCCTTTGTAGGTCCCCAGGGCTGACTGCAGAGGGATTCCCCGGTGTTTGATCGCATCACTGGAATCCTGGTGATGGATCAAAGAGGGGAATTCCCTTTGATCTTGCCGCGGTCACGGACCGCGGTAATCAAAGGGTTAAACAGCTGGGGTCCGAATGTGTGCCGACCCCAGCTGTGTTCAGGAGGCTGCTCTAAGATCAGGAGCTGTTAGTAACAGCTCCTGCTTAGAGGATGAGCGCTCATCAGCCTAATCTACAGCGACGCCAAAAGACGTCTCTGTAGACTAAGCACCCGCACCGCCTGACGTCAAAAGACAGTGGGCGGTCGGGAAGGTGTTAAAGAGGCTCTGTCACCAGATTATCAAATCCCTATCTCCTATTGCATGTGATCGGCGCTGCAATGTAGAGAACAGTAACGTTTTTTGTTTTTTTTAAAACGATCATTTTTGCCCAAGTTATGAGCAATTTTATATTTATGCAAATGAGCCTTTCTAATGGACAACTGGGCGTGTTTACTCGTATTTCCAACTGGGCGTGTATTGTGTTTTTACCAACTGGGCGTGTATTGTGTTTTTACCAACTGGGCGTTGTGAATAGAAAGAAGTGTATGACGCTGACAAATCAGCACCATACACTTCTCATCGTTCCCACCCAGCTTCTTTCACTAAAGACACACAGCGTGACGTCACACACACAGGTCCTTCAACCTTGTCGTCGGACAAAGAGGATACATCGGCTGAAAGTCGTCCAAAAGGTTAATATGCTCGTCTCTAGGGACTTTACTATGCTTACCTGCACATGGTGATGCTGCTGCAAATTCAAATGTATGCCTGGAGCTGATCTGTCTTCTCTCTTCCAACGCCAAGGTTGAAGGACCTGTGGGTGACGTCATCATTCCCAGTGTCTGCAGTGAACGAAGCTGGCTGGGAATGATGACGTCACCCACAGTTCCTTCAACCTTGGCGTCGGAAGAGAGAAGACACATCAGCTCCAGTTGAATTTTCAGCAGCATCACCATGTGCAGGTAAGCATAGTAAACTCCCTAGAGACGGGCATATTAACCTTTTGGACAGGGAGCCGATGTATCTTCTTTGTCCGACGACAAGGTTGAAGGACCTGTGTGTGACGTCACGCTGTGTGTGTCTTTAGTGAAAGAAGCTGGGTGGGAACGATGAGAAGTGTATGATGCTGATTTGTCAGCGTCATACACTTCTATTCACAACGCCCAGTTGGAAATAAGAGAAAACACGCCCAGTTGTCCATTGAAAAGCTAATTTGCATAAATATAAAATTGCTCATAACTTGGGCAAAAATTATCGTTTTAAAAAAAACAAAAAAAAACGTTACTGTTCTCTACATTGCACCGCCGATCACATGCAATAGGAGATAGGGATTTGATGATCTGGTGACAGAACCTCTTTATCTATCTAATATAAAAGTGTTTGTACGCAAGTACTTAGCATTCATTTACTGATCCCAAATTCCAGCTAACGGTGGGGAAAAGCTAGAATTAATATGGGGACCTTTTGTTCTCGGCTGTATCTCGGTTCTTAGTATCGCTATACCCCGGAGAGTAAGAGGAATATATTGTGCAATAAAGTTGTTTTTTTTTTAGTTAAAAGTAATTATATTAAATATTTTAAAGGAAAACAAGAAGGAAATTTGCATTAGCAAAGTGAAGTTTATCTGTGGCCATTCAGGCATCAGAAGACCCTGGTCCTGAAAGGGTTAACCCAATCCCCCAACCCATATGTGATAGTACTAGGGCCCCAGGTAGCCGAGATATGAGGGCCTGTATTGTGTGCTCTTTACACTCCCTTAGGGTCTAGTCACACGTTTCCGTTCATCATATTCAGCACGAGACACAGTGATCGGGTCCGTAGATCAGACGGAGGCCTAAACACTGTCCTTTTGGCATCCACCGGGAAGATATACGTCCTGTTATAGGGGTATTCCCACCTTAGACATTTATAGCATATCCACAATATACGCCATTCATGTATGATAGATGCTGGTCCGAATTCATGGACCGCACCTACCTCAAAAACGAGTGTCACCGGAACCACCCCACTCTGCTGAAGACATTGCCACCACTTCTAGGCAGAGAATGAATGGATTGATGTTCTTTTCTGTAACTCTGATAGTACAGAATGGAGTGAGCTGCGGTTGAGCTTTCCAATACATTTGGCCAAAAAACATATAACGCGTGCTGGGTGCCTATAAGTGATATATGCCACTGTATGGTACACCCTGGCATACATCAGGGATTTAAGTTCCACAACTACACCAAACGGAAACCATGAACATGATGTGACTATGTATTATCTGTAGTGTTGCCATTAAGAGCTGCTCATTGTTTGTTTTTCGTTTTTTTTTTCCCACAGGTCTTCCAGATCGTGTTTGTCTTGGTTGCACTTCTTTACGGTTGGTAAATCACAGGTACGGGCATATCGCCTTCCCACGTTCTATCTCTTTCACAGATTTATACCGGTCTTAAGGCCCTCTTACATGGGCCAGTCATCGGACAAACGAGCGTTCATGTTCACGCTCTTTCCCGATCATTGCCCTGAGTAACCAGGGCAACAATGAGCCGATGAAGGAGCAAATGCTGATTTGTATCGCTTTACAGCAGAAAATATTATTGTTGTCGGCAGCACATCGCCCTGTGTACGCCGGAAGACGCGGTGCCGACATGATAGAAATGCACGGGGACGGGCTATCGGAGTAACGAGCCCTCGTCCCCACACACTGCTCTCGTTGATCGGCACTCGTTGACATGTTGGGCCGTGTAAGAGGCCCTTTGCAGTTCCTTGCCTGCCGTCTTGAACATTTTAGGACAAGCTTTACTTCTCTGATCAAGAACTGTTACAAAAAGTACAACTAGTATAAACGAGTAGGGCAGATGATACTAAAAGCCATTCTGGTGGGAAGAGCCAAAAGAAAAAGCACCAATTCATCAATAAAAAGCGCTGAACAGATATAAATGTGAACGGAAAACCGACAAAAAGATATATCATCGCTTTATGATAGTTACATAGTTAGTACGGCTGAAAAAAGACACATGTCCATCAAGTTCAACCAAGGGAAGGGAAAAGGGAAGGGAAAATTCTACACATAGGAGCTAATACTTTTTTGTTCTAGGAAATTATCTAACCCTTTTTTAAAGCCATCTACTGTCCCTGCTGTGACGGCTCCTGCGGTGACTATTCCATAAATTCACAGTTCTCACAGTAAAGAAGGATTGTCGCCTCTGCAGCTTGAACCTTTTTTTCTCCAGACGGAGGGAGTGCCCCCTTGTTTTTTGAGGGAGTTTTACATGGAACAGGATTTCACCATATTTTTTGTATGTGCCATTAATATATTTATATAAGTTAATCATGTCCCCCCTTAGTCGTCTTTTTTCAAGACTAAATAGGTTTAATTCTTTCAATCTTTCCTCATAACTTAGATTCTCCATGCCCCTTATTAGCTTCGTTGCTCTTCTTTGTATTTGTTCCAACTCCAGGGCATCCTTTCTATGAACTGGAGCCCAGAACTGAACTGCATATTCTAGATGGGGCCTCACTAATGCTTTGTAAAGTGGCAATATTACATCCCTGTCCTGCGAGTCCATGCCTCTTTTAATACACGACAGTATCCTGCTGGCCTTTGGAGCAGCTGATTGACACTGCATGCTGTTATTTAGTTTATGATTTACAAGTACACCCAGATCCTTCTCAACAAGCGACTCCCCCAGTGTAGCTCCCCCTAGGACATATGATGCATGCAGGTTGTTGGTACCCAGATGCATAACTTTACATTTATCTACATTAAACTTCATCTGCCAAGTGGACGCCCAAACACTCAGTTTGTTTAAATCCGCTTGCAATTCACGAACATCTTCCATAGACTGAACTATATTACATAGCTTGGTGTCATCTGCAAAAATAGAAATAGTGCTATTAATCCCATCCTCTATATCATTAATAAATAAGTTGAATAATAGTGGTCCCAGCACTGAACCCTGGGGTCACCACTTATAACCGGGGACCATTCAGAGTAGGAATCACTGACCACAACTCTCTGGATACGTTCCTTGAGCCAATTCTCAAACCAATTACAAACTATATTTTCTAAACCTATAGTCCTTAATTTACTCATTAGACGTCTATGAGGGACAGTGTCAAATGCCTTTGCAAAGTCCAAAAACACGAAATCCACAGCGGCCCCTCTGTCTAGGCTTCTGCTCACCCCTCATATAAAAACTATATCCACAGCGGCCCCTCTGTCTAGGCTTCTGCTTACCTCTTCATAAAAACAGATTAGGTTAGTTTGACAACTTCTGTGCTTAGTAAAACCGTGCTGGCTGTCACTTATAATGCTATTTATTGTCACATAATCCTGTATATAGTCCCTCAATAGCCCCTCAAACATTTTCCCCACGATGGATGTTAAGCTTACTGGTCTATAATGATCCGTGATGGTCTGATCTCTCTGACCCGGCCTCGATGCGTCCCCTTCTAAAGATGGGTTTCTGGGCATAACTAGCGCCGATCAACTGTATAACCAGTTTATCGGCGCTCCGTTGACACAGGCCGATGCTTTACTGTATGGGGATGGACAATCATTAATACGCTCGTTCAGTATTCATCAGTTTGCATCACGGTCGGCAGCACAACCTCGGTTTACACAAGATGTGCTGCCGACAACAATGATTTTGTACCCGCATAAACTATGTGATCAGCTGACAAACAAGTGTTTGTCAAGTGATCGCTGCTCTGTTTACACAGGCCAATAATCCGCCTAACGAGCGTTCCTAGGAGCGATCGTTCACAATTATTGTCACGTGTAAATGGGCTTTTAGTTTTTCCCTCAGAGTGGGGGGCCGGGGGTGCAGCTGTGAAGGGGCTACAGCTCTAAAGCAGTTCTGCGGCTCTGTCGTTCTTGAGATCGGTGGGAGGCCCAGCTGCCAGACCACACACACACACACACACACACACACACACACACACACACACACACACACACACACACACACACGCGCGTGCGCCCCCAACCTGTACAACCCCTTTAAGACGAATCTTTTTCCAATGGTTGTCTGGCTTTGAATACTCAGACCGTGCAGTCTAAAAACATGATGGCTAAAAATGTGGCAACCCCACGGGTGCCAGCCTGGGGCCCCTTCTGCTTCCCTTCACACGGGAGTCTACGGTAAATGGGTGAAAGTCTTCCTCAAGCTACATTTTTTTTATTTTTTTTATTTTTTTTTATTGTTTTGCCAAAATAAAACCTGAAAATCATTTTTGTGAAAAATTGTCCAAAGGGTAAATATATCGCCGTAACCTAAGACTATAAATGTCATACACCGCATGGGACCTCATGTCATGTATTGGGAATTGTCCTAATGAAACCGGAACGTTCATTCACCAAAATGTTGCATTACTGCCGAGAACCCGACACTACTTCAAGTGATGCCGGACATTGCAGACGGTTCAACGAGATCCGTATCCCGTGCGATCCTACTAAGGGGTGAAATTCTTACATCAGGGGTATTTTTATCTCAGAAATGAATGGCACAGGCTTTGTCAAAAATGTCTGGTAGGCGCACATCTCCCTCCATTCAAACCTATGGAAGTTCCGAAAAGAGTCGATTCAGTCTGCGGCCACCTAGTCTTGCGTAACGGGTCAAAGGAAGGACACCCAACTATTAAGCATTTATGGTATATCTGTAGTTTTGCCATACATATCTGAGATGGGAATACCCCTTTAGCTATATACAGTCGGCAGGGGATTCGGAGCGCTGACCCCCTACTCCAATATACTGTCAACTTTAAAGTTGTCCCATCAAGAGCTGAGCTTTGACTCCTAGAGGGGGTGATCCGAAGTCCCCCCCCCCCTCCCCCCTATGATGCCATATAACTAACATGGTATATGTTCTAGGGTCGACTGGATGGATCAATCCCTTTAATTCTATTACAGAGTGGAAGGCTTTTATGAAATAAAGGAACATTCATATTCACTGTTTATCTGACTTGCATTATATTTCCGTCTTTTGTTTCCCACCTAGGACTTCTCACTTTCGAAGCTGCACTGCCGCCCATCCTGTTTACATTTCACTAAGAGACGGGAATAATGGGTTTTCATGGACTAACCGACCTGAAAGAACCTATTTTAGAGTCCACAATTCATCACCGACCTGGAGCGGCGTGGCCGGCAGTCTAGGACCCCAGTACACGTCGGTTCGAGGTTTGCACTCTACGAGCCCCCTATTCGATGACTCGGTGGTAGAAAAATCGCTGAAGTCTTTAAAGGACAAAAATAAAAAGCTGGAAGAAGGAGGCCCTGTGTATAGTCCGTTGTCAGATGTGGACACCGTAAAGAAGTCTATAGGACAGCGGGTTTTGGACGAGATAAAGCATTATTACCATGGCTTCCGGCTTCTCTGGATTGATACCAAAATTGCAGCTAGAATCATGTGGACCATACTCAATGGGAGTTCATTATCTCGAAGGGAAAGGAGACAGGTAAGAAAGGAGAGGTGGGAAACATTGGACTGTTCACCCAGATTTTGGAATGACAGGTATGCCTAGTAGTGGAGCAGGGATCTGCCGTGACATAACCAGGCAGTAATGCCACTCAGAAGTTTGGGAATGGGTGACAACCCTATTGGGAGCGGTAATGGCAGCCATATTGGATGTGGTAAACAGACTGCTTGTATTATCTGTCTGTATTTGCTCCTATATTGTCTGCATTGACAAACTTTAGCAGTCTCTATGGCCAGGGCTACACTTAGACTTTTTGTAATGATACTGATTGATTTTAACAATTGAGCTACAGCTGCAGTCCTAATCAATACGATGAGTTGCGTGCAAGCGTGTGGACTGCAGCTGTCACTCAAGAGTTAGAATTGATCAGTGGCGCTACAAAAAGTCTGTGTAGCCCTCCGTGTTGAACATTTTCAAGCAAAGTTGGTAATGAAGAACTCGGGTAGTCAGTTTGCTTTGGTTCATTAGCTCGTCGTTCTTTTTGTCAGCGATCGCCCCTGATTTCCCCATTATCGTGTATGCTTTGATTGGCTAAGAAGCAGTGGATCAGCTGCTCCCTGACCAATCAGGCAACGTTTATCCCTTGTCAAATCCAACACTGGGAGACAGTGTGTGTGTGTGTGTGTGTGTGTGTGTGTGTGTATATATATATATATATATACACACACATACGTTTTTTTTTTTTTAGACACTTGGGACTGTAAAGGCAGACCAAATATTTTCCCGATGTTGATGAAGGATTTCGATTTCTTGATATTTACATAGATGGTTAAAAGGGAACCTGAGTTACCTATTGTACAGTCAAATTGCTTTAATTCGGCACCTGGTAATGAAGTCTGATAATCCAGAACTTTCTCCTAGCAGTAATTTGCAATAAAATTTTGAATTTCAGAAGACTAACAGTTATAGGATCCAGTTTTACCTCCAGTGATCCACCTAAAAACTTATGACAAAGTTATGAACTCAGATGTGCTAGTTTACAGGTGGATCCTGCATGTCAGACACGCAGGATCCGCTGTCACTCAACCAGGCAGGTCCTCCGATTCAGTGAATAGCGCTAGATACAACTGCTGTGTATAGAGAATGCAGAACTGCTGTATCTAAAAAAAAGTAAATCATTTTATTTGTAAAGTTGCACCAATCACACTGATGGACCTTTTTAGTAAAAAAAAAACAACTAATTGCCTTGCAAAGGTGTACATAGCCTTTAAAGGGTAACTAAACGTTCAACAAACTTCTGACATGTCATAAGTTTTGATTGGTGGGGGTCCGAGCACTGAGACCCCCACCGATCGCTTAAAACAAGCGGCAGAAGCGCTCGTGTGCGCGCTCAGCTGCTTCGTGTCTGCTTGGCTTTTTCCGAAAATCAATGTAGCGGAGTAAGGGCTCAATACAAAGTCTACGAGCCAGTACTTCGATACATCCGCTTTATGGAAAAAGCCGAACAGACACGAAGCAGCTGAGCGCTCACATGAACGCTTCAGCTGCTTCATTCTAGCGATTTGATGGGGGTCTCAGTGCTCGGAACCCCACCAATACAAACTTCTGTCATGTCACTATGACATGTCAGAAGTTTGTTAAAAGTTTAGTTACTTTTTAATGTTATCTACTCTTTTTAAAAGTGTGGTTTTATATACAGGTTTTTTTTTTTTTTTTAATGCAAATCCAGTAATCCACTATTTTTCTTAATCTGGCACCTATCAGGCCTCATTGATGCCAGATTAAAGGAATTGTACTGTATTCATTAGCGAGTACTTCAGATTTTGCAGTATAAATGCTTCTCCTTGCTGGAATAATTTGGTCCAAATGAGTTTGCATGGATTTGTGTCGCTTCTTCCCGGGCATATCCTGGCTATATACAGTGAAGGAAATAAGTATTTGATCCCTTGCTGATTTTGTATGTTTGCCCACTGTCAAAGACATGAACAGTCTAGAATTTTTAGGCTAGGTTAATTTTACCAGTGAGAGATAGATTATATAAAAAAAAAACAGAAGATCACATTGTCAAAATTATATCTATTTATTTGCATTGTGCACAGAGAAATAAGTATTTGATCCCCTACCAACCATTAAGAGTTCAGCCTCCCCCAGACCAGTTACACACTCCAAATCAACTTGGTGCCTGCATTATAGACAGCTCTTACATGGTCACCTGTATAAAAGACTCCTGTCCACAGACTCCATTAATCAGTCTGACTCTAACCTCTACAACATGGGCAAGACCAAAGAGCTTTCTAAGGATGTCAGGGACAAGATCATAGACCTGCACAAGGCTGGAATGGGCTACAAAACCATAAGTAAGACGCTGGGTGAGAAGGAGACAACTGTTGGTGCAATAGTAAGAAAATGGAAGACATACAAAATGACTGTCAATCGACATCGATCTGGGGCTCCATGCAAAATCTCACCTCGTGGGGTATCCTTTATCCTGAGGAAGGTGAGAGCTCAGCCGAAAACTACACGGGGGGAACTTGTTAATGATCTCAAGGCAGCTGGGACCACAGTCACCAAGAAAACCATTGGTAACACATTACGCCGTAATGGATTAAAATCCTGCAGTGCCCGCAAGGTCCCCCTGCTCAAGAAGGCACATGTACAGGCCCGTCTGAAGTTTGCAAATGAACATCTGGATGATTCTGAGAGTGATTGGGAGAAGGTGCTGTGGTCAGATGAGACTAAAATTGAGCTCTTTGGCATTAACTCAACTCGCTGTGTTTGGAGGAAGAGAAATGCTGCCTATAACCCAAAGAACACCGTCCCCACTGTCAAGCATGGAGGTGGAAACATGTTTTGGGGGTGTTTCTCTGCTAAGGGCACAGGACTACTTCACCGCATCAATGGGAGAATGGATGGAGCCATGTACTGTCAAATCCTGAGTGACAACCTCCTTCCCTCCACCAGGACATTAAAAATGGCTCGTGGCTGGGTCTTCCAGCACGACAATGACCTGAAACATACAGCCAAGGCAACAAAGGAGTGGCTCAAAAAGAAGCACATTAAGGTCATGGAGTGGCCTAGTCAGTCTCCAGACCTTAATCCCATCGAAAACTTATGGAGGGAGCTGAAGATCCGAGTTGCCAAGCGACAGCCTCGAAATCTTAATGATTTACAAATGATCTGCAAAGAGGAGTGGGCCAAAATTCCATCTAACATGTGTGCAAACCTCATCATCAACTACAAAAAACGTCTGACTGCTGTGCTTGCCAACAAGGGTTTTGCCACCAAGTATTAAGTCTTGTTTGCCAAAGGGATCAAATACTTATTTCTCTGTGCACAATGCAAATAAATAGATATAATTTTGACTATGTGACTTTCTGGTTTTTTTTAATATAATCTATCTCTCACTGGTAAAATTAACCTAGCCTAAAAATTCTAGACTGTTCATGTCTTTGACAGTGGGCAAACTTACAAAATCAGCAAGGGATCAAATACTTATTTCCTTCACTGTATGTGGTTTCTAGCAGTGGGGATCAATGATGGTCAGGACAGGCTAAGCTGTCGCCGAGGTCACTAATAGCTGCTCATCTGTAGCGCTGGCCGCTCTCTTGCTGTGTGTGAAGATTAACACTTAGTATTTGTTCTTTTCCCTTTCCAATGATGTGACTGCTTATCTTGTACCACGCTCGATTAACTGATGCCAGGCTGTGCGGTGATACTGGTAACAGATCAATCAGCAGCAGATCTGCCAGGCTGCGGGGGCCAAGAAATTATTCTTGGTGTAGTTTTGACATTACTAGGGTTGCGTCATGAAGACAGCCCCTGTCCATATACCCTATTAGTGTACGTGGATATCATTCAGGACCTGGCTCTAGAAGGGAGAGCCCCTGACCACCTACGCATTACATGGACGACTCTTCATCTGAATGGCCACCATGTACTTCTGCATTAGCCAGGGAAATGTCTCGTGGCTCCGGCTTCCATTGGAATAGAGGTTGCCTTATAAGACTGGGTTCACACACGAATGGTCAGAGAAATTAAGATCTCCCCAAACTCTGCAAATCTGTCCACAGAACTGTTACACTCTCAAAATGTCAAGCTGTAAGAGACGACCTTGTGGTTGTATTGATTTTTCTTGCTGCCTTCAAAAACATCAGGAATGGAGCATGTTGGGGGGGGGGGGTGAGACTGCCCAAAATTAGCTACCAAACATTGGGGGGGGGGGGGATTTTATTAAGACGTATGAAATTGAAGTATTAGCGAAATGCGCCAAATTCACTAAGAAGTGCATGCCTCTTAATAAATTTGGTGCATCTTGGGCAGTCCTAAAAACAGGAAATGAAATATACGCCTGCTGCGAGCAGGCGTAGATTTGCTCTACAATTTGCGCCATTTTCTGACTGCAGAAATCATTAAGTTGCTGGCCCTGACCCTCCTTTTTAACTCCGCCCACTATCGACGCCACTTTTCAAGAGGGGAGAGAAGTAGCAAGTTTTAGCGCAAATATGGCGTTTTCCAAAATGTGCTTTTATTTATTTTTTTTGTTGTTTAATCCAGAAATGTGGTGTAAACCTTTTTAATAAATCCCTCCCCCATATATCACGCGTGTAGGAATCCATAATCCCCTATAGATTTACTTGTTAGACCCTGTTCAGTAATCGCAGTATCTTCAGCTTGGAGATGGTCTATGAATGTTTTGGGGTCGGGGGTCGTTGCCAGCCTTGGGACAGTGTGTGGCAGCCGTATTTTTTATTTTTACGACTGCTACACCTTTTATTTTGCCCTTATGTGCGACTTTTCTGTGTGACAGCGATGACTATAGCAGACGATGTGTACGGCCACCTCCTAGCGTTCTCTGTCCCCCTCCCCCGGTGTCTATAGATTATCACACACGTCGGTGACTGATCCGTGCTCTCTATAGCGAGGCCTCCAGAGCTCCTGGGTACAATGACCCTCAGTTATAGTGTGTCGTCAGGTTACACGTGATGTTTCTGTATTGTAATAACGTCAGCAGGCATCCTCACCTGAATATATATATGTCTAGAACAGGGCTCCGCAACCTTCGGTACACCAGCTGTTGTAAAACTACAATTCCCAGCATGCCCTGACAGCCTTTGACTTTAATACGAAAGCCTTTGGCTGTCGGTGCATGCTGGGAGTTGTAGTTTCCCAACAGCTGGCGTTGCTGACACCTGGTCTACTATAATGCATGATCATACACGACACACACACAATGTATATAATGACTGAGCATAAACTATTATGAACAGCATGGTCCGGTGTCCTGAAGGCCCACATGGGGAGTATTACCTATACCAGGGTCATCTGGCTTTTACATTTGTGCATGATGATCTGTATTCTATGCTATACGCTTTTTATGCATGAACGAAAACTTAGGGGATTTGGGGGATGGAAAATCGGCAGAGGAATACGGCAGCTGGCAAGTGGATGACCAATCTCCTCCATATGCTCTGAAGATGTTCAGCGTGGAAATTGACCTACGTTGCGGATTGTTAAATTCTGTTCCCTATTGACTTCAATGGTTTAGTTTAGGATTTGATTGCAGATTTTAGTGTTGCAGATTACCTGCGGATCCGCAGCAAAATCCACGAGTGCGGATTTTAAATGTAGTGATTTTTTTATTTCTTGGCTTCTTAGGAAATCCGTAGCGGCAAATCCATACGATTCAGTGCAGATTAGTCAAATTTTTACACCAAATCTGACCGGTGTGGATAGGATAGGAGTGTGCGGTTTGCAGCTCTGTGTTGGTAATCCTGACATTTTCTCTGTTCTCGTCTCTTGCAGTTCCTGAGGATATGCGCTGACCTCTTCCGACTGGTCCCCTTCCTCGTCTTCATCATCGTCCCCTTCATGGAGTTCCTTCTTCCGATTGTATTGAAGCTGTTTCCAAATATGCTGCCCTCCACATTCGAGACCACTTCAAAGAAGGTGAATATGTGATCTGGAGGACTGTGCCATCTGCCTATATTAAGTGTACCCGCTGTAGTGTAACTATAGGAGGTGCCGGTAAGGTTGGCACAATGGTTCTCCCTCTGAAACTATAAGCTACAGGAAGCTATAGGGCATTTTTTTTACCCACTTCTTCCCATAGGTTGTTTTTTTTTTTATTATCTTTTACATGGCAGGACTTCAGGAGAAGCTCCAGTTGTGCATCATTTCCTTTTATAGTATACACCCGCTTATCAATAAGACTAGACGGGTAACTCAGTGTAAAGTTGATTGATAATGGGCTTGTGTGAGATTTGAAAAACATGGATGCCGGTCCACGGACAGTCTGGCATTGTATACATTTAAATGTCGCTGAGTTGCAATACCACACACGGCCTATGCACAAGAGTGGCGCTGCTTCTGGAAGATAGAAGCCATTTTTTTTTTTTTTTCCCAAATCTTTCGAGGGTCTGTCATCTCTTCTGACATGTCTTTATTATTAGATACTTCTCTTCCCTATGAAAGAACAATTCTAGAACAACTTTTCTTAGAACTTTGCTTTGTGCTGTTCCTCTTGTTATTACTCCTGGAAATGTAAGACTAAAGACGTTCAGGTAGATGTAGGGTATGGATATGAGACATTAAAGACTAAATCGTGTTTTCTAATATTTGCGCTGTTTTCTTTGCGCTCCAGGAGGAGAGGTTGAAGAAGGAGCTGAGAGTGAAGCTGGAGTTGGCGAAGTTCTTGCAGGACACCATTGAGGAGATGGCGCTGAGGAACAAAGCAGCCAAAGGAAACGTCACCGCTGAATTTTCCACCTTTTTCCAAAAGGTGTGAGATGAGGGACTTTTGCTTTTTTCTTATCTTGTACCAATCTTTACACCAGGCAGTGGTAAACTGAGAATTCTGCTGGCTTCTTCCCCTGTAGCGTAAACGCTGTGGAATTCGGTGCGTAAAATCCGCAGAATGTATGAGATTTGTACAAATCTCATCCACTCGTTGCGGAAAAATAATCTGCTGCGAAAACGTTTCATAACTTGACTTGCAGTGCGTTTTTTTGGGGGGTTTTCTTTCCAATCTGTAGCATGTCAATTTATACTGCGGAATCGTTGCACTTTTGTTGCAGGTTTTCTATGAGGAGGTGAAACCCGCAACAAATAGCAATTGTGGCGGGTTTTGCAGTGGAAACTGATTGCTTCCACCGCAAAAATCGCAAATCCCAAAAAATCTTTTGTTTAAAATTAATAACAAAGTCTATACTTGTGTTGTCGTAGCGACAGCTCCTTGTTCCCCCGTCTGTTCTCCGTGCAGCCCGGCCTCCTGGGACGACAATGACTGCTGCAGCGGTCACATGGACTGCAGTGTCGTTATAGGAGGCCGGGCTGCACGGAGAACAGAGGGATGCGTCGCTATAGCAACACCCGGGGGTAAGTATTGTGGCTTTATTTTTATGTTTTTAAATTTGACTTCTTTTTAAGGATCTGTTATCCGCAGTGGATATTCTGCCCGAAAATCTGCACCACAATTTGATGCGGTTTTTCGGCCAGAATTCCCTGCGGGTCCTATGTGTGATACGCTGCGTATCCGACCTGTGTGAATCCAGCCTAAAGCTGTTCACCAAATTTGGGGCATTTTTGTATCGGGATGCTTCTTTTTAACGCTTTTACTGCCAGACACCTTTTGTAATAGGTCATTACTAGAGCTTCGATCTTCGGATCACATTAAAGAGCAGAATCTTTGTTTTAAACGCTCTAGGTGCCATATCCAGGGCTCGGCAGTCGTTTTGAAGTGGTGAAGAAGGATTTCATGTTTTACTCCCTGCTTCTGCGTGTGTTAGGAAGGGAGTGACCCCCCCCCCCCAGATCCTACCCCCTGCAGTAATGAGGACATTGCCCACCTCTCCATTCACTGTCTGTGTGATTGATAGAAACAGCCGAGTAAGTGCTGTCTGCTGCTGTTTTCGTTCTTCCCAATGTCATTGAATATTACGGCAGTATGTATACTCGACCGCTTCTCTATTCAATGACCTCATTACTGCAATCGAACAGTTCAGTACCCCAGTTCTCACGAGCGATGATGATTTCAGTAGTGGGGCTCCCAGCGGTCAGAAAGTTACTACCTGTACTGTGGATAGGTAATAATGTATGATTTTGGGAAAATCCCTTTAATATGTCTGAGTTAATAGGAGGGGGTTGGGCTTTGGATGGTCAGTAGTGATTTCTGTATATGAGATTATACAGGACACTAGTTTACAAAGCCCATGCCCTTCTAAGGCTTCGTTCACATCAGCGTCAGGACTCCGCTGATGGGTTCTGTCTGAGCTTTCCGTCAGGGGAACCCATAAACGGAATCCAAACTGAGACAAACAAACCGTAGGATTCCGTTTGCATCACCATTGATTTCAGTGGTGACGGATCTGGTGCAAATGGTTTCCGTTTGTCTCCGTTGTGTAAGGGTTCAGTTGTTTTGACGGAATCAATACCGTAGTTGACTGCGCTATTCATTTAGTCAAAATGACGGAACCCTTACACAACGGTGACAAACGGAAACCATTTGCACCAGATCAGTCACTATTGAAATCAGGGTTCCGTTCATGGGTTCCCCTGGCGGAAAGCTCCGATGGGAACTCTGCCGCAGATGTGAACGAAGCTGAATGGTGCAGTATGTAAGAAAGGCAAACATATAAAAAACACGTTCCAGTGCACGACTAGCTAAGCAGAGCCAGTAGGTGTTTTTCTTGTCAGTTGCATGGCCAATATACCAGAGGTCACAGAGAACGGCGGGAGAGAAGTCATTTACTACTGGCTCCTTCACTCTCCACAACGTCCCTTTGGCCTTAAGATTATAAATGATTTATATGGTACTATAAAAAAAAGTTTAGCCTCCTCAGACAACACATTAGTTTACCAGATCCCATCAAGCATTCGCTGTTTGGATATTACAGCGATCAGTTGTTCACTATGGGGAAACTTGGCAAAAAAGTGTTTCATTTCCCTGCAGCGCCAACACAGGTAAAATTAAAGAGGCTCTGTCACCAGATTTTGCAACCCCTATCTCCTATTGCAGCAGATCGGCGCTGCAATGTAGATTACAGTAACGTTTTTATTTTTAGAAAACGAGCATTTTTGGCCAAGTTATGACCATTTTTGTAGTTATGCAAATGAGGCTTGCAAAAGTCCAAGTGGGTGTGTTTAAAAGTAAAAGTCCAACTGGGCGTGTATTATGTGCGTACATCGGGGCGTGTTTACTACTTTTACTAGCTTGGCGCTCTGATGAGAAGTATCATCCACTTCTCTTCAGAACGCCCAGCTTCTGACAGTGCAGATCTGTGACGTCACTCACAGGTCCTGCATCGTGTCGGCACCAGAGGCTACAGATGATTCTGCAGCAGCATCAGCGTTTGCAGGTAAGTAGCTACATCGATTTACCTGCAAACGCCGATGCTGCTGCAGAATCATCTGTAGCCTCTGGTGCCGATGTGTCCTCTCTCGTCTGACACGATGCAGGACCTGTGAGTGACGTCACAGCGTGATCTGCCAGAAGCTGGGCGTTCTGAAGAGAAGTGGATGATACTTCTCGTCAGAACGCCCAGCTAGTAAAAGTAGTAAACACGCCCCGATGTACGCACATAATACACGCCCAGTTGGACTTTTACTTTTAAACACGCCCACTTGGACTTTTGCAAGCCTCATTTGCATAAATAAAAAAATGGTCATAACTTGGCCAAAAATGCTCGTTTTTTAAAAATAAAAACGTTACTGTAATCTACATTGCAGCGCCGATCTGCTGCAATAGGAGATAGGGGTTGCAAAATCTGGTGACAGAGCCTCTTTAAGTGTTACACAATGCTAATTCATATCAAAGTGATGTCTATATAATGTAATACAGGACTCGTCCTACAGAGCTAGAGACGCCCTTTACCTCTCCACTCTGGCCAAGAGATGAGGATCCTGAACAGCGCCCCCCCCCCCTCTATTAACTCAGAACTCCCTGATGGGGTGTATGGAATTATTTATTTATTTTTTTTAAACTGGGCAACACCTGTGACTGCTGCTAATAATGCGCAGAGATCTGTTAATAAATTCAATAACCTAATTGTTGTCATAGAAAATGGACGGTTGGGACCCTCTATATTAGCAGTGCCAAACTGGTGGCCTTGGGAGCGCATGCAGCCCAGGAGACGGCACATGGTGCTGCTGCCCCCCAGGATAATGATTAGCTCTGCAGAGAGTGCTGCACTGGGGTATCTTTCCCATCTCCAAATGGTGTGTGTTCATATATTCTTCTACGGTTGGGCTTTTTTAAAAAAAAATATTCCTGGGGTCTTTGACCTCCCAGTTTGAAAACCTGTTTTTAGCTAAATAAAAAATATAGATAAATCGCAGTCCACAATTGTAGCTGTGTGAAAAAGCCAATCATGTATCTGTACCCCTTCGCATTTTGAGGCCCCACAATATTTTGGGTTGACCACCACTGCTCTATATGCAGCTGGGATCAGGGATGAGCTGATGCGTCAGTACCCGTGGTGGTTGATGAGACATCCGCATCAGTCCTCATCCGCCACTCCGTCATATTCGTTTTTTTGTGCTCTTATGACGGAGCAGGAAAACGGAAGACTTGGCGACAGTGTGAACCGTATCAGTGCTCCTTGTCCTGACTGCCAGACCTTCTAACCTTCGATTACAGCATGGTAATAAAGTCTTGCTTTACTTTCAGATCCGGAGCACCGGCGAGCGGCCCAGTAATGAAGAGATTGTTCGCTTCTCTAAGCTGTTTGAAGATGAGCTGACCCTCGATAACCTGACCAGACCTCAGCTCGTGGCTCTGTGTAAACTCCTGGAGCAGCAGTCTATTGGGACCAATAACTTCCTTCGCTTTCAGCTGACCATGAAGCTGAGGTCTATTAAGGCCGATGACAAGGTAAATTGTACTGACTAGATAGTTACTCCAACGTTCAAAGCATTCAACTAAAGCTGAAGGGAGAGCTTTCTCCAAGGCTCCTGCCGAATGACAGGATCCAAAGACCGTCTGATGTCCATGGGTGCCAGCCACATGTCCCCCGCATGTACCATGGGGCAGACAAGGATTAGGGAGGTTGCATATATAACTGTCCAATTATTTGCTTTCCCTGGAGACAGTCGATACCAGAGATGTCTGGCTGCTGATTACCCCCCCCCCCCCCCATTATATTAATATGAATGATTGGCGATGCTGAATGGTCATGTTTATGGTAGACTCGGGGCTATGGCCAGCTTTAAGGCTACTGAGGAGAATGAACCTTGGTGGTCTATAAGCTGTGCCACTCCGCCTACCAGGGCATAATGGGAACTCTAGGTTTACAGCTGGAGTCCCCCCAGGTTGCATATTTACTGAAGTCTATTTATGTTCTGTGTATTTATGACCACTGCAACTGTATACTAGCCATCTTAAATAATAGCCTTTGCAGATTTTTGGGGGAGAGTTTTCAAGAACTTAATCATAAAGCTTCATTCAGATGGTGGTAATATGTGAGTCATATATTTATAGACGAAAACGGGATCTGATCCGGCCTGTCATGTGTAGGCAATACAGCCTCTGACAAAGCGGTCTCAATTCAGCCTGACGCAAGAGACTTAAGGCCCTTTTAACGCGATCAGCACATGAGCGAGCAAACACTCGTTCATCTGCTCATCATATCGTTTTAAAAAGGTAAAATATCATTGTCGGCAGCGCATCTCCTGTGTTTACGGAGTCGCGCTGCAGACATGATAGAAATGTAGGGGGACGAGCGATCGTAACGAGCGCTTGTGAAAGGAGCAAACGATCTCTGATCAACGAGCTGTCTCGTTGATCGGCACTCGTTTACACGGCCCGGGATGGGCTCGGACACATGCACTTCAATGTAGCTGAGCTGCAATACCAGACACAACCCATGGACAGGCTTGGCGCTGTTTTTGAAAGCAAGCGGCCATGTTTTTTTTATTACTATATGACACCTTTTAAATGCATCATTTTTTTGTTTTATTGAGATTTTACAATAAAAATAGATAAATGCAAACCTTTTACGCAAAAGATTAATAAGTAACAAGGGGGGGGGGGGGCAGCCTGAAGGGGTATAGGGACGGGTCGGTCAGAGGTTTAGAAAAAGATTACAATTTGGTAATCCTGGTGGCGGGTACAGGAGGGCAGGCATAACTAATCCAGGGCTGCCAAAGTTTCTCAAATGTAGGAATCTTATCGAATAAAATGCTGCTGAGCTTTTCATTAATAAATATTTTATCCATTCTGGATCTGACATCCGCAAAAGTAAGTGTTTTTTCCAGGAGTGGGCAATAGTCATTTTGGCGGCAAGAAGAATGTAGGAAAGTAGCTGAAATTGTGTGTATGTAAGAGCGGGGGGTTTGAGATGAAGGAGCGCTAACTTGGGGTTTTTGCAAAGAATTATACCAAATAGGCTCCGGATGAGGCCGAAAACTCTGCTCCAGAATGTAGTGAGTTAATGGACAGGACCACCATATGTGGAGCATGTCGCCAGGTGAGGGGCAACCACGGGAGCAGGAGGCAGAAGAAGTAGGAAAGACGTGCGCAATTCGGCTTGGGACGAAGTACCACCGCATCAGGACTTTATAAGCGGACTCCATGATAGTCTTGTTAGTGGAGCAATGTGAAACACTGCATCAAATATTACGCCAATCTGCTGGCTCAATCGTAGTCCCCAAATCCCGTTGCCATCTATCAACCTATGTATGAGGAGCAGGGTTGGATTACTGAGGAGCCGTTTATATAGTGTGTATATTACACCTCTAGAGTTTGGGCAGGTTTCGCAGATTTTCTCGAACTGAGAGTTAGGTCTCATTTACACGAGCGTGTGCGTTTTGCGCATGCAAAAAAACGCAGCGTTTTGCGTGCGCAAAAGGCACTTGACAGCTCCGTGTGTCATCAGTGTATGATGCGCGGCTGCGTGATTTTCGCGCAGCCGCCATCATAGAGATGAGGCTAGTCGACGTCCGTCACTGTCCTGGGTGCTGAAAGAGTTAACTGATCGGCAGTAACTCTTTCAGCACCCTCGACAGTGAATTCCGATCACAATATACACCAACCTGTGAATAAAGAAAGACTTTCATACTTACCAAGAACTTCCTGCTTCCCCCAGTCCGGTCTCCCGGCCGTTGCCTTGGTGACGCGTCCCTCTCTTGACATCCGGTCCCACCTCCCTGAATGACGCGGCAGTCCATGTGACCGCTGCAGCCTGTGCTTGGCCTGTGATTGGCTGCTGCTGTCACTCGGACTGAATTGTCATCCCGGGAGGTCAGACTGGAGGAAGAAGCCGGGAGTTACCGGTAAGTCAGAGCTTTTTTTTTTTTTTTTTTTTACACGTTCATGTATATTGTGATCGGAAGTCACTGTCCAGGGTGCTGAACCAGTTTAACTCTTTCAGCACCCTGGACAGTGACTGTCTCCTGACGTCGCGTACCGGAATTTTTTTTGCCAGGTTCGGTCAAAACGAGTTCGGCCGAACCCGGTGAAGTTCGGTTCGCTCATCTCTAAATTCTGACACTCCGTTTGGATGTTTGTAAACAGAAAAGCACGTGGTGCTTTTCTGTTTACATTCAGTTTGACAGCTCTTGCGCGAATCACGCAGTTCGCACAGAAGTGCTTCCGTGCGGCATGCGTGGTTTTCACGCACCCATTGACTTCAATGGGTGCATGATGCGCGAAAAACGCACTATTATAGAACATGTCGTAAGTTTTACGCAACGCACTCGCGCTGCGCAAAATTCACGCATTGTCTGCACTGCCCCATAGAGTAATATAGGTGCGTACGACACGCGTGAAAAGCACGCGTGTCGCACGCGCGTATATTACGCTCGTGTAAATGAGGCCTAAGAGTCGGATTCAGCTTTGTTGCTGAGGTGAGAATTAATCCAGCTCTCGAGCTGTAGATATCGAAACCGTTCACCACTAGGGACCTTAGAGGTTTGGAGATCACAGAACGAGAGAATCCTAGAGTGTGTGTGGGTGAGAGAAGGTGGTGAACCCCAAGTATACCATGAGACCACCACCATTTAAAGGCCTGATAATTTTCTGCTCCTGGGGAGAACAGGGGGTTATGCCATAAGGAGATGAGGGGTAGGTGGGGAGAGATTAATCTGCTAGAATATTTGATATTGTCCCACACCGATAAAATATGTGAGGGAGGGGGTAAGAAGAGTAGAGCGTAGGGGGGGGGGGGGGCATCCATGGCAAAGATTGTATGGGGGTAGGCGATACCTCCGGAATATCCAGGTACACCCATAGAGGATTGTTCACGATCACGTGTAATCTAGTCAAGGTGTTGTCATAGCCGCTTGGTAATACTTAGAAATATTCAGAACACTTAAACCCCAGCATCTGGTTTTTTTAATGGTTTGTAGGAAATGTCGCACGAGCGGCTCTTATGGAAAACAAAATCGCATAAGTGCATGTAAAAAGTGCGCTCATAGTTTATACGTGTAGTGGTGGGTTTTAGTAAATAGTGGATTCAGATCACCCCCCACGTCCATGTTTCCACAGATGTACACATGACTACCACTATTCACGCCTGGTATATCCGAATCCACACAAGTTCTCCATGGCTGCACCTCAGAAGGAGAAGTGATGTCATCAGAGACTCTCAGTAGGAGAAGTGATGTCATCAGAGACTCTCAGTAGGAGAAGTGATGTCATCAGAGACTCTCAGTAGGAGAAGTGATGTCATCAGAGACTCTCAGTAGGAGAAGTGATGTCATCAGAGACTCTCAGTAGGAGAAGTGATGTCATCAGAGACTCTCAGTAGGGCAGCCTCTGGCTTTAGGCCTGTAACTTCCAGCAATCATTCCTCAGCATAGAAGTAAGATGTTGAATACAGGTTTTCACCATGTCAAGAACAATCTAGATGTACTGAGATTATTTAGAAATGTCCCATCTGAGGCCCCATGCACACGACCGTAATCACGGCCCGCGATTGCGGGAACGTCCGGCCGCTGTTGGTCGCGGACAGCCACCCGTATAAAGTACAGGAGCACGGTCCAAGAAAAGCAAAAGCTAGGACATGTCCTATGTTTTGCGGCAGCTTTCTACAGCCCGGACGCCTTCCCGTAAATTAACGGGAAGGTGTCCGTAGACCATAGATGTGAATGGGTCTGTAATTACGGGCGATTTTTACGGGCACCATGTACATGACCGTAGAATTTGTCCGCCATTACGAACCAATTCACTTCTATTGACCAAGGACACTTTCCCGTATTTTTGTGGGAAGGTGTCCGGGCCGTAGAAAGCATCCGCAAAAGATGGGGCATATTTTATCTTTTGCTTTTTATGATCCATGCACCCATACTTTGCATAGGAGCACAGCCCGAAAATGCGGGCGGCGGTCAGCTGCTGTCGCCGGATGGCCGTGCCTGCAATCACTGGCAGCGATTACGGGCACGGTTTTGTGCATGGGGCCTCAGACATTTAGGGCATATCCACAGGGTCCCATCTCAGAAAAAGATACGAGCACGTTTTCGTGCGCCCGCCTCTCCATTGTGGCAGCTGGTGAGGGGACACCCTATTCCACCAATCATGTGGATAAGCCATAAATATCTTAGATGGAAATAAGTCTTTATTATCTTTTGTTTGTTGTATTAGAATAACAGACACTGCTTTTTATATATAATTGGTTGTATGACCCGAGTCTGTCGGTGCGCCTGAATATGTTTCTTTTTACATTGCTTCGTGTTCTTTTCTATGACAGCTTATTGCAGAAGAAGGTGTGGACACACTTAATGTTAAAGAACTGCAGGCAGCGTGCCGCGCCAGGGGAATGCGAGCGCTTGGCGTCACTGAGGAACGGTTACGAGAGCAGCTCAAACAGGTGAGAGACGGCGGGTAAACCGCCTACTGATGCCTTACCTGCCGGAGACGGTTTAGATTATAAATGATTCCAGCTTCTCCAGTCAGATCCGAAGATTCTCCAGGATGTTCCATTCAAAATTGCAGCCTGTAGGGGGCAGTATTACAACCGTTACTGCCGGTGTAGCAAATGTATTCTACTTGATTTTTCATGCAGTGCTTGAGAAGTGACAACCACAAATGTGAACCAAAATTGCGCCAAGAACGAGTTTTGCCCGGATCTCCCCCCCCCCCCCCCCCCACGTGGCTTCCAGCATTGCTCGGGGCTTTCTAGGTGTATTTATTAATCTCTGTATAAATTTAAATTTGTGCAGCTTATTTATATTTTTATGTGTGCATGTATATTTTTTTACATAAACTATTTCTTTCTTCAAATATTATTTTTAGTTCCACTGGGGGACTTCCCAAGGTGGTTTGCTGATCGCTTCTATAATGCTTTTATACCAAAGCTGTTCCTGCCTAATAGACAAACAACCATAGTGGGCCCGGAGGTCTTTGCGGGGCCCGGAGGTCTTTGCGGGGCCCGGAGGTCTTTGCGGGGCCCGGAGGTCTTTGCGGGCCCGGAGGTCTATGCTGGACTTCTGGCTGCCACTGCAATGCGATCATGGAACGCCGATGGGTGATAGACTGGGCCCCCTCCCTCTGTCAAACCTCTTAAATGCCGCGGTCTCTGTCAGTCAACATCATGATCACACAGTGATTTTTTTTTTCTAGGCCCCATTAAAAAAAGGGCAATGGGTGTCTAAAACACTTAATAAATCTGCTGCGAGGCATGTACGTTTTTTGGCCGCAAATTGAGACAGAATTTTGGCGCATGTATTTAGTGAATCTCCTTCATTGAGTTTTCCATTTAGAAGCTGACAACTTTTCCTGCTTAGAAAGCTGTAAATCTCTGATACACTGTAACAAACCGTACACCTGTGTGAGCAGCACATTTCAGGATGGGTTTTCAGTCTTTGAATGTAAAGAAGAATGTTTCCATTAAAGGTTTTCCAAACGAATACATTTATGGCATATCTGCACCTATGTGGAGAACGGACCCCCATACCATCCTGGCAGCGAATGAATGAAGAGATGGCCGCATGGCTCTCTATTCAGTGTAATGCGAGTTATGGAAATGGCAATGCCATAAATGTGAGTTGGGAATATCCCTTTAACAGCAAGCGGATGTCTTATACATTTTTAGAAATTGACAGCCAGTGTATTAGAAAGTTACATAACTTACACAGTGAGTGCGCACGGCTTACATACAACTGGAAAACCGCGTTGAAGGGGTTTTCGAACTAACATAATTCACTCAGCCGGTGCTGTGACCGCACATACTATACACTCTCTAACACAAATTGACGCACTTTTATGCAAAAATCCCTGCTCTTGTTTATCTTCAGTATCCCGACAGTCACCCATTACTTCCTGGTACCGGTATTAATAATAAAGACGGGCTGTGCGTATACCCGGACGTGTCTTTAGATAGTCCGACCGCCGCTATTGCTGGCAAACGTGCCAGGCTTTTAACACCGCTCTGTCAAAAAGCACGGTGTTATAAGTACCCTTAATTACCACAGTGACAAGGCGCATTGCCGGTCATTAAGGGGTTAAGGCTATTGCCGAGTATTGCTTGAAGAGGCAGACGTTTATCTACCCTTACAAATGAGTTTTATACGTCCGTCTGATTATTCAATATTTAACAGGACGCCGCAAGTGCCTGAGCTCCCCCTAGTGGTGGCTGCCGGCAAACAGAATTTTACTATTTTAACCTGTCTGTACCAAGGATTTAGAGCTCAGGTGCCAAGGAAACAGAGCCCCAACCACTGTAAAGATATATTAAGAAATTAAGCGGCACAAACAATAGATTAAGATGGCAAAATGGTGTTCAAAAGTGGACGTTCGCTTTAAATAATGGATCTGGGCTTGCCTTGATCTGCTCTGTAGCTACAACCCTAGCAGAACTTTTCTGTGAGTCCCCTTTTTTTTTTTTTTTTTGGTTTGTTATATCTGATTTGGAAACAGTGACCACTAATATACACATTACAGCTTTCACAAGGGTTATCATCCAGCTTTCCCAGAATCCTGAACGGCAAATGTGTCTATTCATACAGTGAAATATGTTCTAGTTTCAGAACTACCATTAGCTGTATAGGACAACTGTTTTCCCGGAGTCAGTTGTTGCTTGGAAATGGCGCACGCTAACGTTTTATACGTATGGAGGGAATGTGACGTTTTACATAATGGATGTGCCGTTTTGCTTTTCCCATTACAGTGGCTGGAGCTGCACTTGAATCAGGAAATTCCTACATCGTTGCTTCTATTGTCCCGAGCTTTGTATCTCCCTGACACACTGTCACCAGCTGATCAGCTCAAAACAACCCTCCAGACTTTACCCGAAAGCATGGTATGTACGCCCCCCCCCCCGGGTCAGCAGTTGTATGATCAGTGTACATGCAGGAGGGGGCAGCACACACATTCAGCATTGTCATTTAAAGAATACATCTACTTGTTGTGGAAGCAAAGCATTCTGGATGATTGGATGCTGAATTAAAGGAGAGTCTGATAATCTGGCGCTGGATTCCAGCACAGGACTGCGGTATAATGTGCTATTTTGCAACACCAGAAATGGAAAACCAACTAGGCGATTCCTCAAATTTAAAATAGCATCGCATATTTTTTGCCTTTTATTATAAGGGTGCCTACATTGTCTCCAGATACACCCCACTTACTGTGTCCCCCTCCATTATAATATGCCTACAGCTCCGCTACCTCCCCCAACAATCCAAATGCCACAGCTTGAATGTCGGCCGTCATGGGAATAAGATTGCTAATGTTAGATTGCAACATGCCCTATTTGTACTCTTAAGAGATAAGCTGCCGTCAGATGTGTTTAGCAGACGCTTATCCCCCTCTACCTACAGCATTATACACGCATTCTCTCTCAATCCAAGCAGATATGTTTATGGGGAACTCTTATGTATATAAGAACATATGGACGTCATACAGAGGGGTCTCCACTTAACATTGTATCATTGGCTCCTTTACTGACGGACCCAGCTCGTCCTTGTATTACATAGACAGCCGTTCATTTTACTGGCCGCTGTGTAATGCTACATTTCCTCCGCATGGGAGCTGTATACTTTGCTGCAGCTCCCCCTCCAGCGATCAGCTGTAATCGTCAAAGTTTGTTGAGGCCAACTATACACTTTCAGATGCCGGGCTTGCACTGGTCAGCCCCTTTAGAGTCCAACTAAACTTTTGACATGACATAGTGATCAGTGAGGATCTGTGCACTGAGACCCCCACTGATTGCTAAAACGAAGCTGCAGAAGCTCTCGTGTGAGCACGGTGCCGCTTCAATGCTGATTTGGCGGCTTTCTATTGAACCCATACACTGTTCCAAGGAAAGTCTGAGTCCGTAAGCCGATCAGAAACTAAGCGGCTTACCCGAGCACTTCTGCCGCTTCATTTTAGCGGTCGGTGAGGGTCTCAGTGCTCGGACCCCCACCCATCAAAACCTCTGACATGTCACTATGAAATGTCAAAAGTTTTTGGAAAGTTTAGTTACCCTTTGACGAGATACCAAACAAAGGATCCAGCCAATCAATGGTCTTTGCTTCGATTTCCCGCAGGTAAAATCTCTGGGCACTTTGTGAACAAAGATCTAAGTACATTCAGGTGCATCCCCCCCTCCCCCTTTTATACTCCTGTCATCTATAGATCCTTCCATATGATCATGCTGTTGAATTTTTGATACTTGTCCGTAGATGTTTTGTAAGTAACTTGAGAGCGTGTGTTTCCCAGGCTAAAGAGGCCCAGGTGAAAGTGGCTGCAGTCGAGTGTGACAAGGTGGACAACAAGACCAAGCTGGAGGCCACGCTTCAGGAGGAGGAGGCCATTAGGAAGGAGAAGGAGATGGAAAGAATGGCTGAGGTTGCAAAGGAAAGCTTACAGACGGCAGCTAAGGTAAAGCTGTGCTTTCTGATTGGATTGACCAAATCTGAGTGACGTCCACAAAAGTACCGGAACTACAGAGGGATTATGTGCCAACGCGTTACCACTGCACGTGACCCTCTAGTTGAAATGTGGCCTGTGTTTGAGTATGGGAGCTGTTCACTCCATGCAAGGCCATTATGCCCTCCGTTACAGTTCCCTTAAGAATAGTCGGCCAGTGCTCTCATACTTCTGAATGGTAGATCTGCCTGGTGTGACTTCTCCGGCTCCGTTTCACTGTACAGTGAGGCAATGTATCTCAGTCTTGAGGACTTGCCACGTCTATTCATTACACAGCCCGTTCATTTTCAACATCTAATGTGTAATGCTTAATTTTTCCCTTAGGTGGCGCTGCAGGGGAATTGAACTCCCGACAGATAATGGTTGATCGCTCTGGGTCCCAGCAATGGGACACCTTTTTTTTTTTTTTTTTTTTTTTTTCCAGAGAACATTTTAACAAATAGGGATTTTCAAAAGAGCTATAGGGATTTCTCTCCTGGTCAGGTCCGATTGTAATGTTTTATTCATGTTATACCTATAGAACTAGTACATTTGAATATATAGGCCAGTCTTTCCAACCAGGCTACAGGGGCTCCCCAAAGCATAGCAACAGCTGTCCCTTTTACGGTAGGTTTGAGATTTAGGCTTCTCCAGGAGGGAAACGGTTTTTTTTTATTTTTTTTATTTTTTTCTTCTCTCTGGTTTACTGTGCATTTAAAGAGACCCGTCTCCTTCTTTCTGGTAGTATAGCGCTGCGTGCGGCGCTATTCCTCCGCGCTGAAACGCAGCGGACCCCATTGTACGTCAATGTGGGCCATCCAGCACTGGTGGTACGGTAGATCCGGCAGAGCGTTGTGGCTTCTGTTCTGAATCGAAACAGCGCAAATGTGAACATGACCTTCTAGAGGGACAGTGAGACGCAGTTATTGCTCACGGAGACACTTCTTCTATTTCATTAGGTGGAGGCCGCTCATGAACTGGAATCTGTTTCTGCTGAAGTGAAGACGAGTATGGCGGCTAGACCAGAAGGGGCGGCAGCTGATCAAGCAGAGGTCCTGATAGACACGGCACCAGTCTTGGAGGGTATTAAGGTCTGTATCCTGCTCTGTAATTCTATGGACCGTATTTTTCGGACTATAAGACGCACCCAGGTTTTAGACAACTACTTTTACAAAAAAAAAACAACTATTTGTTAAAAAAAAAAAATTTGTTCCGTTTCGCCACATTCTGAGAGCCATAACTTTTATATTTTTTCATAGTTTGAGCCGTGTGAGGGCTTATTTTTTGCGAGACGAGCTGTAGTTTTTATTGGCACCATTTTTTGGTACATATGATTTATTTATTTTTTATCACTTTTTATTTCATTCTTTTTAGTGCTAAGGTGACCAAAAAACAACGATTCTGGGGTTTTACTTTTTTTTATTTACGCCGTCCGCCGTGCAAGTCATATAATGATATATTGTAATAGTTCGGACTTTTACGGACGCAGCGATCCAAATTTATTTTATTTTTTTTACACATTTTATTAGTTCCCCTAGGGGACTTGAACCTGCGATCATTAGATCGCCGGTACAATACACGGCAATACACGAAGGAGTTACGGAAACAGCGTAACTCGCTGAGCTACGCTGTTTCCGTAACTCCCGTAGTAGTGAATGGCAGTTACAGAAGCAGCGTAGTTCAGCGAGCACTAGGCTGTTTCCGTAACTCCCGACCATGTAACCAGGAAGTGGCCGGGCGAAAGCGGAGCCGAGTAAGCTAAAACCGGGTTTAGGGGGCCCCGTCCTAGAGATAGGTGCGGGTCTCAGAGGTGGGACCCGCATCTATCTGACATTTATGACATATCCTGTGGATATGTAGTGGTTCAGATCGCACTAGACTTGGTAGGTGCACGAATAGGGTCCAAACCCAATCGTAATGAACAAAAGTATTCGGCACACAGTGTTTATAGTTTAGAAGAAAATTTTGTTTTTATTCAAAATTTGCCCAAAAACCTAGTGCGACGTTTTGGACTTATGACCTTCATCAGGCAATGCAGAGACCATATAAACGATTGTAAGAAAATATATTATCTACATATAATTTCATAGTGCAGATGTCTAACATAGTGTAAGTAGCAGGATTTATTATTGATAAAAATTGCGTCTTATAGTCCGAAAAATATGGTACTTATATTTTTGTGTTTTTCAACTTCTCAGAGACGTAACATTCTTCACCGACAACTTGCTACAATTGTGACCGGTCTAGACAACAGCTTGGGCTCTAGGCTGATAAATTGCACCTTCCCTGATACATTGTAGCGAGCTACCAGGAGAGGAGAGAGACTTGTACTGCTGCTTTATTTACTTTGCAGAAGATCCTCTGGAAGGGATGCAATTGTAGCAAACTCTCAGCTGTGTAGAAATGGGTCTGTGCCGCTTTTTCAGTGTTCAGAGGACAAACATTGTTCCCATTCACTGGCACTAGTTGAATTGTAAATATTTGGCTGATATTGTGGGTACGGTGTACGTGCTCACTACATGGTGTCAAGAATTGTACCGCGGCTTCGTTGTGTCTTTTGCGCACGCTCGGCTGCACCGGTCACACAGATGAGCAGCGCCGCTACAGTGCCGAGGAACGCGTGGCTGTATTGAAACCAAGTGTGACGCTCTGCAGGTGCTCGCCCTGTGCTGCGAGGCCGGGCAAAAGACGCATGCCTGGTAAGAAACCACGACGCTATACAGTGATCGCGGCGTACAACTGCGCATTCGCGTCTAAAACCGAAAACTACTGGAGGACGTTTCCAGTGGAAACCAAGTATAAACAAGGGCTTTTCATAGGGTACTTTGGGGTTGATATAGGGCCATAGGGTTTATTTTGGAAGAATATATATATTTGATAAGATTATTGGTTTTGCAAATGGAATTCTGTACATGCCCCCTGTGTTCGGAGGCCTAGAAGAGTTCAGTATTGCACAAGGAGATTTTGTGGCGACTTTTAATGTTGGGGTTCATCGCCCCGGCATCCTCGCAGGCCTTGCTGGCAGTGAACACGAGCAGATGTCTCTGACGCTGGGTGTCGAGGAGAATTCTGCTTCTCTTTGGCCACTTTGTGTCTTCACAGATCTAAATATAATGGTGACTTCGGAGCTGAATGTGATGATTTTAAAACAGTCTTGACTTTTTAGGGTGAGGAAATAACCAAGGAGGAAATCGACATTCTAAGTGACGCTTGCACGAAGCTCAAAGAGCAGAAGAAGTTATTGACGAAGGAGAAGGAGGAATTGTCTGAACTGAAGGATGACGTCCAGGAGTACAGCGAGGTAAGAGGTGGAAGGAAATGGCTAATTGCATCTTATTTATGGCAGATCTACAGCCTATTCCATAAATGCCTGATAGGTGGGACCCTCACTCATCAGGAGAACCGGGGGCCCGTCAACTGCTGCTTTAAATTTGTCGTGATTTGAAGTCTATGGGATTTTCAGATAGACCTGAGCATGGAGCGAGAAACTCTGGATCTCTGCAGAATATATTTACCAGATTTTCTTCTGGATTGTTAGCAACAGTTTATGCATGTGTTGAGTGACCAGGGCAGATCTCCATCATCCTGCGTGATCTGCGGTTGTCACTTAAATATCATCTGTGCTGCCCCTTTAAACAATTGCCATACAGTCATTGATCACCACCCTCGGAGCTGCGGCTGGCTAGAGGGCGAGTAATGATGCTGCCGCGCTGCTTTCTGCAAGCAATATGGTGGGTAGAAACTGGACTTGTAAATTCAAATGGTTGGGAGGAAGGAGAGGAAATACTTATAAGGCTAAGGATGGGGTTGGGGGTGTAAATTGGGCTGCCTGAGTGTTCCCGCAGGGCACAATCCTCTTCAGCTTCAGTGGTGAGTGGTGAAGACTGGCAATAAACTACCATTCTTTTAAATGCTCGTCTCCGCCACTCCTGAATAAAGCTGATGGGGCAGTGCGCTCTTAACCTTCCCAGCCCCCTTGTTCCTATGGCACCCGGACCCCCATGATGTATGTCAGAAGTGCCTTGTCGTGTCATTGAGCGATGTTTGGAATCGGACCAGATATTGAGTTGTCCATTTTGCAGGATCTGGAGGAAATGAAGAAGGAACTGTCAAAGTCTGGACAAGAGATGGTTGTGGAGGAGTCGAAGGCGAGCAAGAGGCTGACGAAGAGGGTGAACAGTATGATTGGGAAGATTGACAAAATCATAACTGAGCTGGAGAACGAGGACAAGGTGTTGGATGCGGAAAGTGCTACTTCTCCACCTGTTGGGTAAGGGCAGATGTTTTCTGGTCTCTTAGGAGATTTTTGTGGGTCTTAGACCCCGTTCACACGACCGTGCCCGTAATCACGGTCCGTAATTACGGGCCCGGCCGGCTACTGAGAGCCACCTTAAAGTATGGGAGCACGGTCCATAAAATAAAAAAAATAGGACATGGCCCGGACACCTTCCCATAAATATACGGGAATGTGTCTGTCGGCCATAGAAATTAATGGGACCCTAATTACAGACGCAATCTATGGTCGTCTGCATGGGGCCTTCGTTTTTAAAATACAGTTCAGATTAATTCCTGCGTGAAGGGTTCTTCTTTAGATGGCATTTCTGGATTTTTTTAGCACCTTGTATGCGAAACCGGCAGAACTCACACGTTGGGTGCGCTGTGTAAAGAGAGATGGGAGCCTTATGCATGTTTGCAAGGTTCGTTCGGGCCCCTTTCATCCGTCGGGTGCCATGGGTGTCCTTTAGGCATTTGTCAGGCTGTTATACGTTATGTAGTTGTTTGTTTTTCTTTTAACTGTTTGAAATGGTGTAATACTATTCCATACAGCGACATCCAATAAAAACCGTAGTCCAATGATGGCCTATTTGCAGCATATGCCATTGTAGATCTATACAGTGACATATGTTTGTGGCTCATATTGGAGGTATACAGGGAAGTCCTCCTGAATTATAGCTCCGACGGCCACCAGTGTGAATAGACCCGAACACAAAAAACTCTTGGGCATTCTTGGCTCCTAAATCAAAAAATGTAGGAGCCAATTGATATTTTTATTTCTTCTCTAGACCTGTGCCTAGTTCGCTTCTTTTTGGGTAAATTCTGCCAGACTATGCATGATCACTACACGAATAAGACAGTTTTTTTGTAATTATTGATTTATTATTAAGGGATTTTCTCACCACTAATAGTATAGAGGTGGGATATGCCTACAATGCCTGATCGGTGGGCGACCGACTGCGGTGACAGTCACCGATGCCAAGAATAAAATGGCAGCTCTTAGAGTAGTGCTGTGTCAGGAAAAAAGCTGACCCTTTAAAGGGGATGTATTAGCGGAAAATTACATATTATTTAAATCAGGTTTTTATTATGAACATTTTTTTATGGGACTATGACTAAAAAAATTATCTTTCACTAGAGCACCCACAATAGGCTGACTCTTTGCTGTTCTGTGTAGACTGGGACAGGGTCAACAGTGGGTGGGCTAGTTAATGACCGGTCTATTGTACTTCTTGAGGTCTAGATAAGGCAGAATAGTAACACTATACACAAATATAAGGCTCTATATGCAGCTCCCCTGTCACTTCATAATCTCTGGCGGAAGGAGGGCTGTACACAGCTCCGCTGCAGACTACAGAACCAGACATGTCCGCCCCAAAAACGCATGAAAAAACGCCTGATGCATAAAAAACGGCTGAAAATCAGCGTCTGTTTTCCCTTGAAAAGCTCCGTATTTTACAGCCGTTTTTTGTTAAGGGTGTGAACATAACCTAATGGATTGACATTTCTCTTTCAATTAACTCCCAATTATTGCAGCTGCCATAAAGCACACACAATCTGCCGACTCTTCAATATGGCCGACCCATGGAAATTTTTAAAAATAAAGAGCTATATAATATAGCTTTATAAAATGATAAAAACATTTCTCTTCTACAGACTCATCTAATGAATAAAACTAAAATCCAGTTATTAAAGGGAACCTGTCACCAGCATTTCACCTATTGAACTCTCCTCACCCCTCGCTGGCCGCTGCTGTCAGAAGTTCATTGCCGTTATCCCCGCTACTAAACTCCTCTGACCGTAAATAACTGCCTGCAAACATTTTGCGCCTTTTTATGGTAATAATCCGGCAGTCTCGTTCGTTCCTCTTCTTAGGCCCGCCCACCGCCGGAAACTGTCCCGCCCTGAATGCTGAAATCTTGTGTGAGATGGCGCGCGTGCGCACGTCATGTATGGTCCGACACCATTCCCTGCTTCATCCGGGCCTCAAATCCAGTTACTGTGCATGCGCCTATTGTGTCCCAATGTGCGCACGCACCAGAACAGAACATCAATGTGCAAGCACGGGATTTCATGTGTGGTGGGGGGAGCTGTCAATCAAAAGTAACGAGGCGGGGTTAACTCGGAAAGGCTTGAGGAATGAAGATATGACTCTAAGGGTATGTTCACACGCACGGGCGTTTTACGCCTCGAATTACGCCTGAAAAAACGCTTCTAATACGCCTACAAACATCTGCCCATTGCTTTCAATGGGAATTACAATGTTCTGTTCCCACGAGCCTTTATTTTACGTGTCGCTGTCAAAATACGGCCTCGTCAAAAGAAGCGCAGGACACTTCGGGGGACGTTTTTGGATGCAATTTTTCATTGACTCCATTGAAAAACAGCTCGAAAAACGCAGCGAAAAATGCGAGTTGTTAAAAAAACCGTCTGAAAACCAGGAGCTGTTTTCGCCTGAATACAGCTCCATATTTTCAGACGGTTTTGCTCACTGTGTGTGAACATAGCCTTATGCTCATTAGCATACACACAGGAACACTAAAAAACTGAATACTGAAGATACAGAGCCGGCTAAGGAGATAATTATAGGTTACATAAAAATGTTTTTTCACCCAGTACCACCAGGTATTGCCGGTTTAATAGGTGACATGCTGGTGACAGGTTCCCTTTAAGATACTTCCTTTTAGTTCTAGGCATCGGTGAGGGTCCCAGTAATCCGACATTGATGGTAGTCAATAAGAAAAAATAAAAAACGGTTCACCGTAAAATAAAAAAAGAAAAAATACGTTATTTTACTTTTCTATTTTTCCCTAAAAATTTGTTTTATTTTGCAAACAAAAAAAAATTCTACATATGTGGTAGTTAGAACTGAATGGTGGTTACAGAAACTGCGTAGCTCGCATGTTACGCTGCTTCCGTAACTGCCATTCACAACTATAGGAGATACGGAAACCGTATAGCATGCGAGCTATGCGTTTTCCATTATTCATGGAGTTATTCCGCCGCAAAAAACACAACTCGGGAGAAAAGTCATACTTACCCAGAACTCACTGCTTCTTCCTGCAGTCCGGCCTCCTTGGATGACCTTTCAATGTCTTAGGAGACCGGACTATGCACAGAAGTGAGGGAGGGGGTAAGTATAAACGTTTTGGGGATTTGTTTTTTAGCGCTTTCCGCAGCAGAAATTCCGGCCTAAGTGTCGCACCACAATGTGTTTTACGGACTGAATGTGCTGCGGGTTCCGGGTCGGATACTCTGCATAGTTTTTACGCAGCATGTCCGACTTGGGGAACACAGCCTAAACCTTATTCTGTTTGCGTGATCTCAGGCCTCACTGCTGACCCCTGGTGGTGCAGTGAGTGTAGTGAGCACATAGAAGTAAAGCAAAGTACTTGCATAGAAACGAATTATGTTTTCTATATATAAAACTGTATCTTGATGTCCTAAAGTGGGCTTGTGCTGTGAATATTGTCTCCCCTGCTGAATCACGATGTGTTAATGTCGCTTGCTCCACAGAAAAGTCTGACCATGGCAGGAGATTGCTTCTTTGGAGATGCCAGTTGGTGGCTTTTCTGTTTTTTGCCATCTGTCTTTGTGTGTTTTTATTTTATCCACCTGTTTTCACCTTTTTAGTTTTGTATCCAGGTCCATAATTTGTGTGTGTTTTTTGATTTGTTGCGACCATGCAACCACTTCCAGATCTTATGTGAGCGGCAATCATCCGAGGTCCCCGGCTTAATTGCCAATCCCTGCTTCCCTTTGCCCCTTTTATCTCGCTCGCACTTTTCTCTTCTTTTAATGGCTATGTTTGCTGTACACAGATTGTATTTCGCCTTTAGGGAGAATCTCGTCAGCATTAATGAACTCATCAACATCATGAGGCACATACAGAAAATCCCCGAGCAAAAACTGCTGAGAATAGCTGAGGCCCTGGATGAGAACCGGGACGGAAAGATCGACCTAGATGACGTGGCGAAGGTATGTGAAGCGGCCTGTATCTGTATAATAAAGGAGTTGTCCTGGTTAGAAAACCCAATTTTATATACCTTATTATGGAACTCTTAGTTCATTATGTGGGGTCGTCTGTTCAGGATCCTCGTATTTTGGTGTCTTTTGCTCTGGGGGACTTGTCCTGTCCGGCATTATACAGACAACCTATTGACATGTATGGGTAATGTGTTATACTCCATTTCCCCTGGGGTGGCACTGCAGGGAAATTGAACATTTGCTGCCAGGTTTCTCCAAAGATTAAAACTGATCGCAGTGATCAGCTTATTGTCAAGGTAACCTCCTAACAAGTAGGGATTGGATTGTCTAAAGCGGAGAACCCCTATAAGAGAAGTTGTACTGTATTTTGAACCTTTTTAAGAGGATCTGTTAACTCTCCTGACACATCTGTTTAATAAAAGCATCCGTAAAATATCACTGCTGGAGCATCTTTTATTAGAATTGTGCATTGTGATGTACCTTCATTGCTCCTCCTGGAAATCTAGGAATAAATGAATAACTGGGTGTTGGCATTCCCTTTGTCAATGAAACGTGGCCATACTTCATACCACTGACCAATCGGTACTGACAGCGGCAGATTATGTCCTACTGACAAGGTGATTGGTAACAGAGTTGTCAAGTTATGTCAATTTCCAGGAGGAATAACAGAGGAACAACACAATGCAGAGCTCTAAAAAAATATATTATGGGGCATACAAGTATTTACTAAAAATCGACCTGTTGGGAGAGGTGACAGATCCTCAATGTAGCTCATGCTCTCTCTGTTGCATTGCATTGTAGGTGATGTAGTGTGTTCTACATCACACTACCGATTTAAATGTCTGTTGTTCAGTTCAAACTACGGTCAGTGACTGCTTAGTCATAAATGGCTGATACCAGAGAACAATAGATTGTTAATCTGCCCAGAAATGGTAGATACAATAGGCTTTTATGAGTAATTGTTGTATTCACACACTTGTACAAAGGACTTTTCCTCTTTCTGTCCTCAGGTAGTGGAGCTGATCGACAAGGAGGACATCGACATCTCCACCAGCCAGGTTGCCGAGATCATGGAACTTCTGCAGAAGGAAGAAAAACTGGTGGTGAAAGAGAAAGCAAAAGAAAAAGCGGAGAAGGAGCAGGTGGCCGAAGTGCAGAACTAGAGGAAGTCCCTGCCCCCGATACATATCCTATATACTGCGCATCCCGTAGATTGTTCACGCCGCTGCTACCGTCTTTCTGTTGCTTTTGAGGGATTTCATTGCCAAGTGACCTATTACGCGCGCTTTTACGTGGGGTGAAATAAAGGCTTCGTGTCGTCATTTACCACCATTCCACCGGCATCCGGCTTTTTACCACTTTTTATTTTATATTTAACCTTCAACATCCAGTGCAATTATTTCTGAAAAAAATCTTCTCGCACAAGTGTCATTTTTTTATTTTTATTACAGGGGTTGTCGACTTTCAGCCTCATTCTGACCGTAGAGCCATAGTAAACCACCTAGTGCCCAGGATGTGCCCTGCACTGGCACAGCCCTATCACATGCCTACCAACACTGCCCCGCCAACCAGGCCACATTGTCATAAAAATATACCCGGTTGGGGGCATTTCCGGGTGGAACTTAAATGTTGGAAGATGAGCGATCAACTAGGACCTTTTAAGGGGATATTACAAAACTGAATGTCCCCTATGTAGGTAGAGAAGTACTCGGGCCATGGAGAATAGGGTAATAAGCTTTGTTTTGGTAGTGTGCCTATATACCGGTGGGTTATGGTTGTATCCGGGCGTAATGTATAGGGAATATAGAAAAAAAATAATACATCAGTAAAATCCTATATGGGCTGGTTAGATGCCCATGTAGTGTCCATAGGGAATATAGAGGAACTCTCACATCCGTATAGTCCTATGTAAACTGGGGAGATACCTATTCAGTCCCATAGGGAATATAAAAGGACCACCGCTTCAGTATAGTCCTATATACATAGGGAGGTACCTGTATATGAAAAAAAATCCTAGAACCTCTGCACCCGTGCTATACTATATAGGTTCTTGGTACCGGTGCAGGATTCATAGGGGAGTATGGGACAATCGCTGCACTGGTAGTTTTATGTAGGTACAGAGGTATTTATATAGAATCTATAGGGAATCCATAAGAACCAATGCCTCAGTACAGCACTCCGTAAGGAACGCATCCATGGGGTGCCGGGCTCTTTACCATGGCCGTAAGGACAGGATCGGCTGGAAGATACATTTCCTTTTCTCTAGTCCCTCCATCTTGGTTTCGCTTCTGGGGGTTTTGCAGAACCTTGAAGTAAATAAAGCTGCTTTTCTGCGAGTTTCCCCAAATCCTAAACCTCGAAACAGGTTTTTCACTATTGCCGCTATTGGTTATGCGCCATCTATTCCCTATGTAGTGACAGACCGACCTGTATACGTACGATGGAGTAGCGTGACCGAGCGGCCATAGTGAAGACGTCCGAGTATTCTGAACAGCGTTGGCTGATTTGACTGTTTTGTTGTATATTGGCCTTTTTTTTTTTTTTTTTTTTTTTTTTTTTAAACCTTAATTTAAATCGGCGCGGCTGCCTGACGGGGCAGAGAATGTATTATCGTGTGTGTTTTTTTTTTTGCCTTTATTCAGAGTCAATGAAGATTCCTCCTATTTATTTCAGGCACAGCCTGCGGTGCTTTGTGAGTTAAACGCCAGGAATGTATTTTTTTATTTTTATGCATTTTAATATCACAGCACTCGAATCTTCATGCAGTCAATGGTGGATATTGTATCCGATACTTTTATATTAAGAATATGGATCTGCTATGACTTTAAAGTTTCTGTTTTTTGATTGTAAATTAAATAAAAAATGGCGACGTATAGGACAGACATGGAGTGTAAGACGTAGATGACGGCGCTCCAGGTTTTCCGAATTCTCTTACTGCTGCTTTGCTAATAAAACAATGTCTGTAAAAATCTCCATACCAATGTTCACTGTGTATATTGTTATTTTATAGAACTTCCCATGACCGGACCTATATATATATATATATATATATTGACTACCTAAGCGGCCATTTTTTTTTTAAAGGGTTGCCCTATTAATACAACCCCTGTTAATATGCCCTATTAAACCATAGACTCCTCTCCACTACGTTTGCCCTTTCATTTGAATGGGCATCCTGTAATACCACATTTCTCCTGTAGTGGCTGCTGCAGTGAAATGTATGGCTGCCTCATCACTAGCAGGTCCTTCATTGGGGAAGGGGTTATATAAATTCCTATTAAACTCATTTAAAGGGACATTGCCTCATTACAGCACCCATTTAAATTAAGACATCAGTACCAAGCCCTGAATTATAGCTGATCTAGATGACACGTTGGCACCCACTAAATGGCCTTTGAATTGACCACAACCCTCGGATTCCTAAGAAACAGGGCATCATCTTGTTTATTAGGAGTCAGTGCTGCAGGGAAGTGTCATATGACCGCCTCTCAGCTCTGCTTAAATGGGTTGTCCAGGATTAGAAAGAAAGGATTTCATATTTTTTCCAGAAACAGCGCCATGCTTGTACATGGGTGGTGTTTGGTATTGCAGCTCAGTCATGTGAATAATTCTAAGCTGCAATACCAAACACAGCCAGGGCCAATTGTGGTGCTGTTTCTGTAAAATAATTAAATTATTGTTTTCTATTACTGATCAACCCCTTTAATTGAGCAGGCGTATTATAGGGGGAGGCACATACATAAATCTATTTTCAAGCCTCTTGAGGAGCCAATTTAGTGGGTACAGTTGCATTTGTGCACCATTATTGGGGCTGATCTCCAGCACTGAGAACCTCCACATTTATGTGATGGTTGGTGAGAGACCCTCTAAGGCAGTGGTCTAGAAGCTTGGCCGGTGTAAGAGGCCTTTAGTCTCCCATACATTACTACTTTGGGGTTTTCATTGATTTCTATCCGTCAGATGTATGATTAGTCCAATATCAGAGTCTGGTATGAAGGTCAAGTATCGGGGTCAGGTATAGGGTTGGTTATTAGTCCTACAACTAAAATTACTCTATGATATCAAAGGATGACCTATTATGGACACCATACACCGGAATTATGTATCTTTTGGTTCCTTTGTAATGGACATCCAGTATCGCTTGCTCCGGTCGTTCCTTCGGTTGTACCACTCGACCGCAACTCTGACTCTAAAACGTACATAGTCTTTGGTGTGGACCGAAGGTCAGTATCTCTATGCAAGCCTATAAGATGCACATTGAGAATCTCATAGGCTCGCATAGTCGTTGTACCATTTTGACAGTCGGGGTTGCGGTCACGTAGTACAACTGAATGAGTGAACGACTAATTCAAGAAGAAAGCAATAGCTACAAACCAAAAGATAAAAAAACAATTCTAAGAGTGCTTCTTTAAGGAATTCTCTTGACAAGTTTAAGAGGGTTTCAGACATTTAACTAAGCATTGTGGCCCCCTTTGTTATTAGAATTTAAATGTACCAGCTCAGGGGCCCCCACCAATGTTATTTTCTGAATAAAAGGAAAGTCCAACTTTGCAACCATTTTTTTTTTTTTTTAATGGTTCCAATGCATTATTGTGTCTACTGCTCTTACGCAGATCTATGTTTCCGTGGTAACAGACTGCAAACAAACCCTGTGTAGTCTGATTCTGCAGTCATACTTCCACCTGTCCCCTAATTCTTACTCCATTAAATTTAGTTGGTTTAGTAAGAAAGTAAATGGCAATATGACTGCAGGTTCAGACTACGAAGAGTGTCATTGCAGTCTGTAACCATGGAGACACTTAGGTCTGCATAGAAGCTGTAGACCCAAAACGTAAATTGTTTAATAAAGACGATTTGCAAAGTTGCTTCATTTTTTTTTATATTTTAGATCCATTAGAACAATAATAAAGTGGAACTTTCCCTTTAACCCTAGTGTAATCTCCCGCAATGGAAGTTCTGTAAAATAAATGTTTTAACATGTCGTGCTAATCTTTAAAAATACATGAAATTCAATAATCTATGTTCTTTTGCAGTTAATGTAATGATTTTTACTGACAATGAGGCCAGTTATAGCCTAGATTTGGAGCTGAATGTTTTTTTTTTTTTTGTGGATTAATTGAACTAATTTGTATATGTATGTAGGAATATATAATATTACAGTCCTACATGTGTTGGATAACTCACGCTTGTCCTCCGGTACCTAATCTAGTTCCATTCAGGTAAATAAATCAGTGGTCTGCAATCTGTGCCGATCATGTATGAATAGGTCCAGGATTAAGGGTGATGAGGGCCCCCGAGATGATCGGGGCCGCTCAATATCCCACAGATTTTTTTAAAATTTCCAACAACTATGTGTGTCCCTCGGGACAGGCGTGATTTACCATTGATATAGAAGCGGATTGGAATCTTCTGCACTCCAAAAACATCCACCGACCAGATAACTTTACGTGCACTGTTGTCATTCAACTTTTTGTATAATGAGATTTAATTCCAGAAACCTTGTGGTGTAGAATTTTAAATAAATCTGTTTGCCTTTCACCCATTGATTTTGTTTTTGTTTTTTTTGTTTTTTTTTTTTCATTCATAATTTAAAAGTGACATTGCACATCTCATATTGCCAATGCCGTCAGTATATTTAATTTTTTTTAAGTAGTTTTAACTGTTCTGCAGAGTATAACAAATCGTCCTATTTCCAACAGGAAACCGTCAACAAGCTGCTGTTGATGGACCTGTCATTCTCCTATGTCTCCTGTTTATAGACTTCGGTATGCAGCTATAAGTGGATCGTTGGTCTGGATGGTTTATTATCCTTTTAATGACCCTGCAGCCCTCATTAACACATGAATACCCAATGACTGCATTATCAGAGTTCTATGAGCCGGATCGGAGAGCCACTATGGCGGACACAAGGCACCCATGTAGAACATGGATGGCTATTTTTCTGAATGGCTGCCTCGTAAAGCCACGTTTCTTCTGCAGTGGCTGCTACAGGGGAAATGTCTGACTGGTCAAGACTTTCCTTGGCAAAGTCGGCTGTTTGCCGGGGGTGTCTGGTACTGGTACTGCTGCCGTATCTGAGGAGACGACCCCTTTAATAAAATAAGCTGTCCTGAATTTTTGCACAAGTCATAATTAAAATAAAAATATATCCATAATAAGATTAAGAGCAGATAGCCTGCTTGTTGACGGTTTCCGTTGTAGAAATGAAAAAGCTTCAAACGCTGTAGATTGTATATTTGCTGAAAATGCAGCCGTGTATGATGTAAAGTGTAGTGTATGATATAAAGGGTCTTGAAGGGGTCCAGCTTGTAGTTAATGGCTTACACGGATCACATGAAAAAAAAAAACTCCCAAAATTAACTTTTATGTAACCTGTCAGGAGTATGAGCAGGTCTTGGGCTCAAATTGGTTACTAGTTTCAGAGATGGTGACACCGGAGCATCTATTCTCATTTATGTCTGTCAGTTGGGCCATTTAAAATACATATCGGTAGCGGGACTGACATGTTCTTGGGGTCCGTAGTGGTCCCAGATACTGCCCCCAACCCACCTACATAGTTTTCCTTGCACCAGTAACAACTGCACATCACAGGAACAAGTCTTCCTACTAAAAATTACAAAAACAAAGACGTTGAGATTTTACACCATTGTAATACAGCAACGTTTTGGGGTCCCTGCAATAACCAGACCCCCATCCCTACTGGCTGCAAAAGCATGTGATCGATAAAGGCCACCCGAAACGGGGTGTCAGTGCTGGAACGGGTGGACGTTTCAAAGCATGTGTGCCTGTTACTTTATTATTTTTCTGCTCCCAACAAAATTTGAAAACTCCTGGACAACCCCTTTAGGCTGAGTTCACACTGAGGGTATGTTCACACGGCCTATTTACGGACATATATCGGGCGTTTTTGCCCCGAATTACGCCCGAAAATAGCGCCTCAATAGCGCTGACAAACATCTGCCCATTGAAAGCAATGGGCAGACGTTTGTCTGTTCACACGAGGCGTATATTTACGCGCCGCTGTCAAATGACGGCGCGTAAATAGACGCCCGCGTAGAAGAAGTGACCTGTCACTTCTTTGGCCGTAATTGGAGCCGTTAGTCATTGACTCCAATGAATAGCAGCGCTAATTACGGCCGTAATTGACGCGGCGTTCAAGCGCCTGCACATGCCGGTACGGCTGAAATTACGGGGATGTTTTCAGGCTGAAACATCCCCGTAATTTCAGCCGTTACGGACCCCCGCCGTGTGAACATACCCTGAGTTTTTTTGCAGGCAGAAAATTTTCATCTGCATGTATGCCGTTTGCCGCGATGGGAGGTTAGAGGCGTAAACGCCCAAAGATAGGGCATATCGCTTCTTTTTACTGCAAGCGTTTTTTACCGCCCGCTGTAAAAAAAAAAAAAAATGTGTCTGCCTCCCATTGAAATCAACCATTTTTTTTAGTGCATTTTCCAGCCCGGTTTCCGCGTAAAAAAACCCTCTGTGTGAACAGGGCCTTAAAGTGTAGCTAAACGTTCGACAAACTTCTGACATGTCATAGTGACATCAGAAGTTTGTATTGATGGTGTCCGAGCACGGAGACCCCCACCAATCGCTAGAACGAAGCCGCTGAAGTGCTCGTGTGAGTGCTCGGCCACTTCGTGTCTGTTCGGCTTTTTCCGGAAAGCCCATGTATCGGTGTACGGACTCAATAGACTTTGTATTGAGCCCGTACACGATACATTTATTTCCGGAAAAAGCCGAACAGACACGAAGTGGCCGAGCACTCACACGAGCACTTCAGCGGCTTCGTTCTAGCGATTTGGTGGGGGTCTCCGTGCTCGGACCCCCACCAATACAAACTTCTGACATGTCACTATGACATGTCAGAAGTTTATCGAACGTTTAGCTACATTTTAAATCTCCGAAGCATTTAATGTTTTATCTTCTCTTTAAAGAAGTTGAACGCGTTGGACGATTCCTTTTTGCAGGGGCGTAACTAGGGGGGGGGGGGGGCAGGCGGGGCACTTGCCCCGGGCGCAGTTCAGAGGGGGGCGCCAGCGCGCCCTCCTCCTGCACTATAATTGTACCTGTGTCGCAGGGACACAGGTACAATTAGAAGCAATGAATGACCGGGCACGTTCCGTGCCCGGCCATTCAGCGCCTCTCCACGAATGAAGCAACTGGTACCTTTTGTACCATTGACTCTTCCGTTGATGAAAGGCGCTGACTGACTGGCAGGGAAAGTCATCCTGCCCAGCCACTCAGCGCCTTTCATAGACACCGCGTTCAACCCCCTGGAGACCTGCGCAGAAGAGAGCAGGTCTCCATGGCTGCCAGACGGCGTGGGAGCGGGAATAAGGTGAGTTGTTTTTTTTTTTTCTTTAAATTGTAATAGAAGTGTGTGGCTGTATCGGGGGGGGGGGGGGGTGTCTATCTACAGGGGGACTATATCTACAGGGCTGGGCTATATACAGGGGGACTATATCTACAGGGGGGCTATATACAGGGGGACTATATCTACGTGGGGGTGGGGGGGGTGTCTCTCTACAGGGGGACTATAGCTACAGGTCTGGGCTATATACAGGGGGACTATATCTACAGGGCTGGGCTATATACAGGGGGACTATATCTACAGGGGGGCTATATACAGGGGGACTATATCTACGTGGGGGTGGGGGGGGTGTCTCTCTACAGGGGGACTATATCTACAGGGCTGGGCTATATACAGGGGGACTATATCTACAGGGCTGGGCTATATACCGGGGGACTATATCTACAGGGGGGCTATATACATGGGGACTATATCTACAGGGCTGGGCTATATACAGGGGGACTATATCTACAGGGGGGCTATATACAGGGGGAATATATCTACAGGGCTGGGCTATATATATACAGGGGGACTATATCTACAGGGGGGCTATATACAGGGGGACTATATCTACAGGGGGCTATATACTGGAGTGGGCTGTCTATAGAGCACCATATACAGGGGTGGGCTACATAGTATATAGCCCTCTGTAGATATAGCCCACCCCTGTATATGGTGCTCCATAGATAGCCCACCCCAGTATATAGCCCCCTGTAGATATAGCCCCCCTGTAGATATATTCCCCGTGTATAGCGCACCCATGTGTATAGCCCCCCTCTGTATATATAGCCCACCCCTGTAGATATGGTCCCCCTGTAGATAGGCCACCCCTGTATATATAGTCCCCCTGTAGATATAGCCCACCCCTGTATATAGTCCCCCTGTATATAGTCCCCCTGTAGATAGTCCCCCTGTAGATATAGCCCACCCCTGTATGTAGTGCTCCACAGATAGCCCACCCTTGTATATAGTATATACAGGGGTGGGCTATCTGTGGAGCACTATATACAGGGGTGGACTATCTAGTGGAGCACTATATACAGGGGTGGACTATATGTACAATGGGGGCTATATACAGGGGTGGGCTATCTGTGAAACGCTATATACAGGGGTGGACTATATGTGGAGCACTATATACAGGGGTGGACTATATCTACAGGGGGGCTATATACATGATTGGGCTATCTGTAGAGCTCTATATACAGGAGTGGGCTATATCTACAGGGGGCTATAAACGGGTGGGCTATATCTACAGGGGGGCTATATGTAGAGCACTATAGGGGGAGTTATTTGTGGGACGCTATATACAGGGGTGGGCTATACGGGGGCACTATCTACAGGGGTCACGGTGTGTGTGGGACACGGTGTATGGTGCTATTATAATTAGAGGTGCAGTGTATGGCGCTATTATATTTAGGGTCGTAGTATGTGGTATAATGATAACTTTATATTTATTTATAGGTGCAGAAATGTTGGAAAAGTGAGAAGCTGAAGACATGCGAGCGGCAAACTGCAGAAATGGGCTGTGACCGGGAGAAGTCACCATAGAGGTCTGGACCGGATGGAGAGAAAGAACTAGAATCTGAGACGTCACCGGTGAGTCACTCAATGTAAATGTTTATTCTGCCGCTAATCAGCACTGTAGTCACTGTATGATCTGCAGCGAGATGATGGGTGGTAGGATTATGATAGGATTTATTTTTTGTGAAACGGCATCTCCCCGCATATCCTTATCATTGTTCGGGCTATGCTGGGAGCTGAGGTATTACGCCGTACATACCTATACGGCAGGGGTTGCACTAAATTGAGCTGTATTTGTTCTGGGGCTGCATATATGTACCGAGCTTGGTTCTGGTGTTGTGTATAGGACCATATTGCTTGTGAAATGTACAAATAATTTTATGCTCGCGTTACATAAAAATAAATGACACGTCGATTGGTAGAGAAAACAAACATGGCGAGGGGGAAGGAGATGTTGGGGGGGGGGGGGACTGAATCTTTGCCCCGGGTGCTGGAGAACCTAGCTACGCCTCTGCTTTTTGTTAGGGTTTCCAAATGATAAGCTTATTACAAGATGTCCTGCGGCAGGGACCCCCATCATTTAGCTGTAATATGTGGGGGAACCAGCAGCATGTATTCAAACCTCCTGCAGCGCCCTCACAGGTGAAATAAAGCATTACACAGTTCTCATTGAAATCAATGGGCTGTCTGTGCAATACAGGGACATGCTGGGTCCTCCAGATGAGAGACTTTTTGTAGCCGCTCTCTGCTTTGGATAATAGATGAGGGTCCTGAACTTAGGACCCCCCCTATCAAGTCTAAATTCCCTAATAAGGTGTTTGAAAAAGGGTTTTGTAAACCAGACAACTCTTTTAAGATCTTGTTTGAATATATATCTTTTAATATAATATTATGCTTACATTAGATTAGCCGCAGTGATCTGAATATAAAGCCGGGCTCTTGAGAAAACCCCTTGCACTTTTCAGAAGGCTTCTGACCTTGTGTGGATCCCAATGGTCGACGGTCATAAAATACAATCTATATCCTGCTGAATGATGACTGGAAGACCCAGAGTCTTAGAATTTCACTAGCCGCCCTGCCGTATAGTATCAGATTGCCCAACCTAAGGGAATCCAGACCCATATTATAATTACATTATCAAATTACTATTCAAAAATGTATGTAAATAGTCTTATTTAAACATATCTACCGTTTTGTTTTTACAGCTCCTATGCAGACCTATGTGTTTTCATGGTTACAGACTACAAATAAACCCTGTGTAGTCTGATTTTGCAGTCATACTCCCTAGCATCTCTCCCCAGACGTTTTTTAAGCTACTTGCGTCTTTTTACGGCCGTTTTTTGAGCTGTTTTTCTATAGAGTCAGTGAAAAACGGCTCAAGAAGTGACATGCACTTCTTTTTACGAGGCGTTTTTTTTTTTACGCGCACGTTTTTAAAAATGGCTGCGTAAAAAACGCCCTGTGGGTACGGAACAACATTTTTCCTGTTGAAATCAATAGGCAGATGTTTGTTGGCGTTCAGACCCTGTGTTTTTATCAGTTTTGCAGGGTGTTTACAGCCCGAAAAACTTCTGAAAATAGCACGTGTGAACATACCCTTAAAGGAAAACTCCAGTCATTGCATAATGTTACATTGTTGACCTTCTGTACAACATTAATGAGGACCATTATCTAGAGGATGAGGGAACGAAAAAAGAGGGAGAACGCATCACCACAAAAGAAAGAAAAGCAAATAGGGGCTTAGGGGTAAGAGATATGCTGGGGGCACAACACCCGCTTGCGCTTGTCAGAGTAGGAGACTGCAGCTAGGATTCCAGCCACACGGGCACCGTGTTATATTTGGTGTAGGAGGAGGTAGAATAAAAATACTTTTTGGAATACCCCAGCGCTGTCTCTTTGCAATCAGTCCCCGTAAGGCAGGAGGTAAATGCTATGTGTTTGTTCAAAAATAAGCTACGCGTTACGAGATCGGACCGACCTCTTCATCAGGCTAAAAAACATACAAGTTGCTGGAGAGACCGAGCAGGGTTAAAAAAAAAAAAAACGCCAAAAGGCAACATTGAGGTCAAAGGTTAAAACATGGTATAACGATAATGAGACCAATATCTGCATCTAGAAAACAGTAGAAGAATTGTAATGTCCACATTTCAAATCCTGATAGTACTGAGATAACGGGGGGGGGGGGGGGGGGAGGGAAAGAACGGACTTCTCATAATCATCAAGAATCATATAATCATCGTTATATCGTGTTTTAACCTTTGACCTCATTGCTGCCTTTTGGCGTATTTATTTTTTTTTTTTTTAAAGTTCTTTAAACCCTGCTGGGTCTCTCCAGCATCTCATATGTTTTTTTAGCCTGATGAAGAGGTCGGTCCGATCTCGTACTGCGTAGCTTATTTTTGAATAAACACATAGCATTTACCTCCTGCCTCACGGGGACTGATTGCTATAATCATTTGCATTAATGATGATCAGACTGGAAAATTGTAAAAACAAAGGAAATGTATCAACTGCTTATCTCCATTTATATCCCATGATGCATCATTTCTTGCTGTTATTTTCTAATTGTTTCCTATCCTGGGAGTAGATTTGTTGTCACATGGCTGTGTCCCCCTGCAAAATGATGCCTGGGATGGAAAGGAGAAAAATAGCCCAGGGGGTGGAGCCTGACACAAAATATGTGACCTGGAGATAATAAACTGCTACTGTGTAGAGACCATACTGTAACCGTGAATATGGGAGCATATATAAAAGCCGTGTGATGCACAATATTTCGTACTGACTGGCGGTGTCTTTTCTGTAAATTAATTAGATATATAGGTTTCCTTTTCTGTAAGGGTCTATATAGTGAACTACATTCTAATGTATAAATGACAACTTACGTCTTCTCTGTCGTGACCAGACGCTTTGCCTTTATCACTTTTCTGCCATTTTTAGCTGTTTTGTTATCAATCTGTTCTTTCAGCAGGTTAGGACTTATAATTATGATCTAGTTATAAAGGGACTTTAGGAGAGTGGAGGACAACGCTCTGCTGTTTTTACAGAAACAGCGCCACTCTCATTTCTAGGCTGTGCCTGGTATTGTAGCTCAGCCCCATTCAAGTGATAGGACTGAGTTGCTATATACCAGACACAGCCTTTAGACAATAGTGGTGCTGTTTCTGAAAAAGAAGCAGACCCATTTTTTTATTTTTTATCTTATCGATCTCTTTAATGTGTCTTTTTCATTGGTGTCTGTTTTCTGTATGAAGAATAAAGCTTAATAAATGAATGTATTGTAATTAGTAAGCCAGCCTGTGTCTGACTTTATTAATGCATCTTTTTATTAATACATCTCTCAAACTGGCTCTGAATAGATGCCTCGGGCAATATGTATGATTCTGTGTTTTTTCTTTAACATTATATTAATAGAAATTGACTGACATTTCCTGTTTTCTGCAGCTCATTTTTCAGCTTTGCTGTGTAGACTGGGAAAGAATAATCAGTCATTTCATTATCATTAGAGGCATTTAATGACAATTAGGGCCAGCCATTGGGGTGTGCGACCTGTGCCATTGCACAGAGCGCATCACTCCAGCAGGTGGAAGGGTGTTCTGCGCTGGCTCCCTTCCCCTGCTTGTTTCAGAAGCGCCCAGGCCCGGCGACTCAGCAGCCTCCTTTCCGCCCGGGCGATTCTTCACTCAGTGGCGTCGCTACCGATGTAGCAGCCATAGTGGCGACACCGGGATTGAGGGTGCTACAGTGGTAGAGACACCACTATAGTGGAGTAGGGAGGTATCTCCCTGCTCTGCTTTCTACTAGCACCGCTGTAGCTCCCTGAAGAAGCGGAATCCCTGTCTGGCCGGGGATTCCGCTCCTGGACGGAGCGCTTGATGTTTCTGTCCATATATGGACAGTCACATCTGGGGCAACTTCTGAAGCGGAATCCCCGTCTACAGCGTTGCCAACTCTGTGACTGGGGATTACACTCCAGGAGAAGCCAGTGACGTCACTGTCCATAAATGGAATCCCCGGTCACCGCATCGGCAACCGCTTCATGAGTTGCCCCTGATGTCACTGTCCATATATGGACAGAGACATCAAGCGGAGCCTAGTACAGGTGGGGAAACTCTACTAGGCTACAGGATCACGCCGACCTACGCCTACAGGGGGATTCCGCTCCTTCGGGGAGCTACAGTGATTCTTTCTACAGGAAGGGGGGTGCTATCTACAAGGGGGCTGTGGGCTGTGTGGCACTACCTCCAAGGGGGCTGTGTGGCACTACCTCCAAGTGGGCTGTGTGGCGCTACCTACAAGGGAGCTGTGTGGCACTATCTACAAGGGGCTTTGTGGCCCTACCTACAAGGAGAATCTGTGAGTTGGGGTCATATGGTCATTTTTCTGTGAGTGCTGGGCTGATGGTCATTTTACTGCGAGTGGGAGCTTTTGTTCAAGTGGTTTCCACCTCTGACCTCCAATTGAAATTGATAATACCTGCGGCGCTCGTTTGGAGCTTTTTTGCCTGCGTCTTTTGCATTAGCTTTAACGGCTTTAAAAAAGCGCAAAAAAAAGGTCAAACAACGCTGTGATTTCAAAATCTGCTTCAAAATTCCTGAATGAATTTTTAGGCAGATTCTTTTTGCCTTTCAAAAAACGGTGTGTGAACATACTCTACGGGTGTAGTGTTTGTTTTTAGCTGTTTCCTGTCTTTCTGGAAACTATTTTTGGTAGGGGTGCCCTTAGGAAAATTTTTTTTTACAGTGGCGCCTCGAGTTCGAAAAGGTTGGGAAACTCTGTACTAGGCTACAGGATCATGCCGGCCTACGCAAGGATCCCGTTGTGGAGCAGCTCAGTTCGTCATGGGAAAGGGGCCTAGGGGAGTAAAATTTTTTGGTTTGGGGGGCTCTATGGCACGATCTACAAGGGGGAGGTGGGGGATGTATGACACTGTCTACAGGAAGGCTGTATGGCACAATCTACAGGGGGGCACTATCTACAAGGGGGGGGGGCTGTGTGTGGCAGCCAGGGGAGGGGGGCATTATACTGTGTGGGGGCCACTAAGTGGAAATTATACTGTGTAGGGGTACTACAGGGGGGGGCAATATACTGTGTGTGGTACTTAGGGGGCATAATATTGTGTGGGCACAATTAGAGGACAAAATACTGTGTACTTGAAGGGGTTATTATATATTATTAAATATTATTATACTGTATGGGGGGCACTAAAGGGGCATTATCTTGTATGGGGCACTATATAGGGCATTATACTGTGGGGGGCATTATACTTTTTTTATGTGCCATTTTTTTTAATGATGGGGTGGGGCGCCAAAAGATAATTTCGCACAGGGTGCCATCTATCCTAAGGCCGGCCCTGATGACAATGATCTTTATTCTGCTGCTGGAGGCCTAGATAAGGCAGGATAGTAAAACTATAGACCTGTCAACACATCTTAGAGGTCTGAAGATATCCAAACTAAAAGCTGAAGGGGCACAATGCTCAATAATATTCCAGCAATTAATGGGTGTCCCAACTCCTATAGATCCCCACGATGAGATCTTCTGACATGTCTCAATGTGCATTATATTTCCGTTAATTTTGAAAGTGCTATTCACATCTCCCTTATACTCCGATCTGATCCCCAAAAGTTTTATATCTGCAGTTCTTTTAAAATCTTGATAGTTCATCCTCATGCTGGATCAAAAGTTGTTTCAAAGGAATTTTATGACAATACGGAACCTCTTAAATCTCTGACCGCGCATATACGGCCATGTCTCTGCCATGGACCCCCAATTTTGGCATCAGTGGGGTCTGACTGCAGTGACTTATAAATCCAGTAACATCTATGGTTAAAAAAAACCATTAAGACTTTTCCAGACCTAAATAGTGAAACTGTTACTTGAGGATAAACATCATATTCTGTGTCATGGTGTGTGCTAATATTTGTTCACTTGTGTAGCTATTTTATTCTGAGCTTAGTGCAGGTGTCGAGGGACAATCACTATGTACACACCCCAACCGCCAACTGTCGTCCCAGGAAACCCCGGTGATGGATTCATGTAAACGTAAAGCCAGGAGTTTACCGAAGACACATGGTAGAAATACTTAGGCTGGGTTCACACGACCTATTTTCAGACGTAAACGAGGCGTATTATGCCTCGTTTTACGTCTGAAAATACGGCTACAATACGTCGGCAAACATCTGCCCATTCATTTGAATGGGTTTGCCGACGTACTGTGCCGACGACCTGTCATTTACGCGTCGTCGTTTGACAGCTGTCAAACGACGACGCGTAAAAATACAGCCTCGTCAAAAGACGTGCAGGACACTTATATACATTATATGCAGGACACTTATATACATTATATGCGGGACACTTATATACATTATATGCGGGACACTTCTATACATTATATGCAGGACACTTCTATACATTATATGCAGGACACTTATATACATTATATGCAGGACACTTATATACATTATATGCAGGACACTTATATACATTATATGCAGGACACTTATATACATTATGTGCAGGACACTTATATACATTATATGCGGGACACTTATATACATTATATGCGGGACACTTATATACATTATATGCGGGACACTTATATACATTATATGCAGGGCACTTATATACATTATATGCAGGACACTTATATACATTATATGCAGGACACTTATATACATTATATGCAGGACACTTATATACATTATATGCAGGGCACTTATATACATTATATGCAGGACACTTATATACATTATATGCAGGGCACTTCTATACATTATATGCAGGGCACTTCTATACATTATATGCGGGACACTTCTATACATTATATGCGGGACACTTATATACATTATATGCAGGACACTTATATACATTATATGCAGGGCACTTATATACATTATATGCAGGACACTTATATACATTATATGCAGGACACTTATATACATTATATGCAGGACACTTATATACATTATATGCGGGACACTTATATACATTATATGCGGGACACTTATATACATTATATGCGGGACAATTATATACATTATATGCGGGACACTTATATACATTATATGCAGGACACTTATATACATTATATGCAGGACACTTATATACATTATATGCAGGGCACTTATATACATTATATGCAGGACACTTATATACATTATATGCAGGACACTTCTATACATTATATGCAGGACACTTCTATACATTATATGCAGGGCACTTATATACATTACATGCAGGACACTTATATACATTATATGCGGGACACTTATATACATTATATGCGGGACACTTATATACATTATATGCGGGACACTTATATACATTATATGCGGGACACTTATATACATTATATGCAGGGCACTTCTATACATTATATGCAGGGCACTTCTATACATTATATGCGGGACACTTCTATACATTATATGTGGGACACTTATATACATTATATGCGGGGCACTTATATACATTATATGCGGGACACTTATATACATTATATGCGGGACACTTCTATACATTATATGCAGGACACTTCTATACATTATATGCAGGACACATATACATTATATGCGGGACACTTATATACATTATATGCGGGACACTTATATACATTATATGCGGGACACTTATATACATTATGTGCAGGACACTTATATACATTATATGCAGGACACTTATATACATTATATGCAGGACACTTCTATACATTATATGCAGGACACTTATATACATTATATGCAGGACACTTATATACATTATATGCGGGACACTTATATACATTATATGCAGGACACTTCTATACATTATATGCAGGGCACTTATATACATTATATGCAGGACACTTATATACATTATATGCAGGACACTTATATACATTATATGCAGGACACTTATATACATTATATGCAGGGCACTTATATACATTATATGCAGGACACTTATATACATTATATGCAGGGCACTTCTATACATTATATGCAGGGCACTTCTATACATTATATGCGGGACACTTATATACATTATATGCGGGGCACTTATATACATTATATGCGGGACACTTATATACATTATATGCGGGACACTTCTATACATTATATGCGGGACACTTCTATACATTATATGCGGGACACTTCTATACATTATATGCGGGACACATATACATTATATGCGGGACACTTATATACATTATATGCGGGACACTTATATACATTATATGCGGGACACTTATATACATTATGTGCAGGACACTTCTATACATTATATGCGGGACACTTATATACATTATATGCAGGACACTTATATACATTATATGCAGGACACTTATATACATTATATGCGGGACACTTATATACATTATATGCGGGACACTTATATACATTATATGCAGGACACTTATATACATTATATGCAGGACACTTATATACATTATATGCGGGACACTTATATACATTATATGCAGGACACTTATATACATTATATGCAGGACACTTCTATACATTATATGCAGGGCACTTATATACATTATATGCAGGACACTTATATACATTATATGCGGGACACTTATATACATTATATGCGGGACACTTATATACATTATATGCGGGACACTTATATACATTATATGCAGGACACTTATATACATTATATGCAGGACACTTATATACATTATATGCGGGACACTTATATACATTATATGCAGGGCACTTATATACATTATATGCGGGACACTTATATACATTATATGCGGGGCACTTATATACATTATATGCGGGACACTTATATACATTATATGCAGGACACTTATATACATTATATGCGGGACACTTATATACATTATATGCGGGACACTTATATACATTATATGCGGGACACTTATATACATTATATGCAGGACACTTATATACATTATATGCGGGACACTTATATACATTATATGCGGGACACTTATATACATTATATGCGGGGCACTTATATACATTATATGCGGGACACTTATATACATTATATGCGGGACACTTATATACATTATATGCAGGACACTTCTATACATTATATGCGGGACACTTCTATACATTATATGCAGGACACTTATATACATTATATGCAGGACACTTATATACATTATATGCAGGGCACTTATATACATTATATGCAGGACACTTATATACATTATATGCAGGGCACTTCTATACATTATATGCAGGGCACTTCTATACATTATATGCGGGACACTTCTATACATTATATGCGGGACACTTATATACATTATATGCAGGACACTTATATACATTATATGCAGGGCACTTATATACATTATATGCAGGACACTTATATACATTATATGCGGGACACTTATATACATTATATGCGGGGCACTTATATACATTATATGCGGGACACTTCTATACATTATATGCAGGACACTTATATACATTACATGCGGGACACTTATATACATTATATGCGGGACACTTCTATACATTATATGCGGGACACTTCTATACATTATATGCAGGACACTTCTATACATTATATGCAGGACACATATACATTATATGCGGGACACTTATATACATTATATGCGGGACACTTATATACATTATATGCGGGACACTTATATACATTATGTGCAGGACACTTATATACATTATATGCAGGACACTTCTATACATTATATGCAGGACACTTATATACATTATATGCAGGACACTTATATACATTATATGCGGGACACTTATATACATTATATGCAGGACACTTCTATACATTATATGCAGGGCACTTATATACATTACATGCAGGACACTTATATACATTACATGCAGGACACTTATATACATTATATGCGGGACACTTATATACATTACATGCAGGACACTTATATACATTACATGCAGGACACTTATATACATTATATGCGGGACACTTATATACATTATATGCGGGACACTTATATACATTATATGCGGGACACTTATATACATTATATGCGGGACACTTATATACATTATATGTAGGACACTTATATACATTATATGCAGGACACTTATATACATTATATGCAGGACACTTATATACATTATATGCAGGACACTTCTTTGCAACGTAAGTTGAGCCGTTCTTCATTGAAGTCAATGAAGAGCAGCTCATGATTTATGAGCGTCACAGACGCCTCGCATAATGCGAGGAGGAGCATTTACGTCTGAAACGAGGCAGCTGTTTTCTCCTGAAAACAGTCTGTCTTTTCAGACGTAAAAGCCAGCTAGCGTGTGCACATACCCTTAAAACGAAATCTCGTTTAGCTCCGTAATCTCGCGAGATTTCGTTTCACTTGCCGGAATCTCACAAAAAAGAGTCAGAAGTGTCAGGATTCTGAGTACACATGACGTCCAGGCTGGATTTCATGTGTATTCATTATCAGGACACTGTAGTAATGTTAGGGTTTGTGTATGAGGCTGCACATAGTGATATTACTATATCGCTAGTGCAGTGTAAATGAATGGAGAGGAGTGCATGATGCCGATTGGTCAGCGTCATGCACTCCTCTGTACAACGCCCACTTGGTCGAAAGGAAAAATACGCCCACTTGGGCATTAAGAAAGCTCATTAGCATAAACCAAAATCGCTGCTAACGTTGTGAAAAAAGATCGTTTTTTAAATTAAAAAGTATTACTGTCACCTACATTACAGCGCCCATCTCCTTATGTAGGAGACAGGGCACTTATAATGTGGTGACAGAGCCTCTTTAAGACGCTTCTGACGTTGTCTCTGGGTCATAAGTGGCTTGACACAAGGAATGCGACAGTTGTAGCCCATGTCCTGGATAGATCTGTGTGTGGTGGCTCTTGAAGCACTGACTCCAGCCGCAGTCCACTCCTTGTGAATCTCTCCCAGATTCTTGAATAGTCTTTTCTTGACAATCCTTTTAAGGCTGCGGCTATTCCTGTTGCTTGTGCACCTTTTTCTACCACACTTTTTCCTTCCTCTCAACCTTCCATTAGTATGCTTGGATACGGCACTCTGCTAAAGAAGCTGCTGTTCACATTGTCCTTTTGTGGCTTCCCCTCCTTGTGGAGGGAGTCAATGACTGTTTTCTGGACAACTGTCAAGTCAGCATCTTCCCCATGATTGTGTAGCTACTGAACCAGACTGGTGGACCATTTAAAGTATAGCTAAACGTTTGACAAACTTCTGACATGTCAAAGTGACATGTCAGAAGTTTGGATTGGTGGGGGTCCGAGCACGAAGACCCCCACCAATCTCTAGAACGAAGCAGCTGAAGTGCTCGTGTGAGTGATCAGCTGCTTCATGTCTGTTCGGCTTTTTCCTGAAAGCCGATGAACCGGAGTACGGGCTCATAGACTTTCTATTGAGTCCGTACACGATACATTTATTTCCGGAAAAAGCCGAACAGACACGAAGCAGCTGATCACTCACACGAGCACTTCAGCTGCTTCGTTCTAGCGATTGGTGGAGGTCTCAGTGCTCGGACCCCCACCAATCCAAACTTCTGACATATCACTATGACATGTCAGAAGTTTTTCAAACGTTTAGCTACACTTTAAAGGCTTAGGAAACATTTGCAGGTGTTTTGTGATGATTCGCTGATTAGAGTATGACACCATGAGGCTACAATCTTCAACTTTTACCCAATATTCTAATTTTCTGAGAGACTACATTTGGGGTTTTCATTAACTGTTAGCCATAATCATCAACATTAAAAGAAAAAAATGCTGGAAATAGATCCCTCTGTGTGTGATGAATCTATAGAATATAAGAGTTCCACTTTTTGCATTGAATTACAGAAATAAATTAACTTTTTGATGATATTCTAATTCATTGAGAAGGACTAGTGTATACACCGATCAATCATTAACATTAAAACCCCTGACAGGTGAAGTGAATACATTTGATGATCTCGTTACAATGGCGCCTGACAAGGGGTGGGATATATTAGGCAGCAGGTGAACAGTCAGTTCTTGAAGCAGAAAGACTTGACAAGTGTTAGGGGATGTTCACACACTAAAGTAAAAACGGCTGTAAAATACTGAGCTGTTTTCAAGGGAAAATAGCCTCTGATTTTCAGCCATTTTTAAAGCATCAAACGTTTTTTAGAGCTGTTTATGGAGCCGTTTTATTATTGAGTCAATGAAAAACTGTCATGCACTTCTTTTTACGGGGGGGTTTTTTTTACGCGCCGTTTTTCAAACGGCCACGTAAATAAAACACCCCGTCTGAAAAAAACGCAGTTTTTCCATTGAAATCAATGGGCAGATGTTTGGAGGCATTCAGCTTCTGTTTTTTTCAGGCATTTTTTGAGGCGTTTACGCCCCAGAAAACGGCTGGAAACACAGAGTGTGAACATACCCTAACAGCTCGTGTACCCTAACAGTACGGTCCGTGTGCGGATGGATCTCCCGACACGACTATGGTACAGGTGAATGGGACTCCTGGAATTATGGACATTTTATGATGCTAGGAGTCCCTGCCTTCCCGCAGAACTTCTGTTCTATACTGTATCATTTTGTTCAGTATGAGACCGCAGTCCTGTGGTGGGGGGGGGGGGGGGGCAGGGATTGCCTATGATGCCAGGAGTCCCATTCACCTGTGCTGTAGTTGGGCCGTCACACGTACCGTTTTTCACAGCCCGATTGTGTGCAAGAGGTGTAAGGATCTGACGGACTCTGACAAGGGCCAAATTGTGATGATGAGACGACTGGGTCAGAGCGCTCACTGTTGACTTGATGGACCTTGTTGTGTGTGGCATTATCATCACTCCTAAGCAGAACGCCCGCTGTCTCGGGGTTATTTGTGACTCAGATCTTTCCTTTACTCCTCACATTCAATCACTTTCACGCTCCTGTCATTTTCACCTCAAAAACATCTCCAGAATCCGCTCTTTTCTTACGGAGGAAACAGCCAAAACTCTCATTGTTGCTCTTATTCACTCTCGTCTTGACTACTGTAACTCATTACTAGTCGGTCTTCCCTTCACTAAACTCTCCCCTCTCCAATCCATCCTCAATGCAGCAGCCAGGCTCATTTTTATGACCAACCGCTACACCAACGCCTCTACCCTGTGAGAGTCACTGCACTGGTTGCCCATCCCCTTCCGAATAAAATTCAAACTTATTACTCTCACCCACAAAGCTCTCCACAGCGCTGCACCTCCTTACATCTCCTCCCTCATCTCTGTCCACCAGCCTACTCGGGCTCTACGTTCTGCCAACGACCTTAGATTAAAATCCTCCATAATCCGAACCTCCCACTCCCGTCTCCAGGATTTCTCTCGTGCTGCACCCGTCCTCTGGAATGTGCTACCCCAGACAATCAGATTAATTCCCAATATCCACAGTTTTAAACGTGCCCTGAAAACACATCTATTTAGACAGGCCTATAACATTCCCTAATCTGACTCCTTTCCATGGCCCTCCATTTAGATTAGTCATCAGAATAAGATTCCCTCACACTCCTTCTCTTCATGTCCGTCATACACGTATACTGGCTGGTGACCGGCTCATGCAGCTTTATGTTACCTCCGCATGTGTATAAAAATGGCCGGACCATTGTACAGAACAAACACTATTACACTTTGTGTCTCCCTTATGTCCTCATAGATTGTAAGCTCTTGCGAGCAGGGTCCTCACTCCCCAGGTTTGAATTGTAAATGAACTTTGTCACTATGTAATGTCTGATATTGTTTGTTTCTTGTCCCCTCTAAATTGTAAAGTGCTGGGTAATATGTTGGTGCTATATAAATAAAGATTATTATTATTATATTATTATTATTAGTGAGTGTGGATTTGTTTTGTTTTTTTACCCTTGTACTGCATATGGCAAACACTAGATGGCGCTCCAAGACTGTCTGCGATGATATAGTTGTATCACATAAATATATATATATATATTACTGAGCTGGATCAGAGCCTCTGTATACAGTAGCTGAGGACATACATATCATTTATATATGGTAAGTGTCTCCTGACTATGGTATGTACAGTAAGGGTATGTGCACACGACCTATTTTCAGACGTAATGGAGGCGTTTTACGCCTCGAATTACGCCTGAAAAGACGGCTCCAATACGTCAGCAAACATATGCCCATTGCTTGCAATGGGTCTTACGATGTACTGTGCAGACGAGCTGTCATTTTACGCGTCGCTGTCAAAAGAAGGCACGTAAAATTACGCCCGCGGCAAAGAAATGCAGGACACTTCTTGGGACGTAATTGGAGCCGTTTTTCATTGACTCCAATATATAAATATAATCTAATGTCTATGAAAGCTGCCATATCGTATTGCTGCCTACCATAAGGGGAACAAGAGTCGGACAGGTTACATTTCTACCAATGCTCTTGTTTTCCCAGAGATAAGCAGCACCAGATGGGTTTGGTGGCCGCTTATCCCCTTCTATTGCAATATCTTGCACAGGGGTCTGGACTGATGATTTGGCTGACAGCTATCTTTTATTGATGACCAGCTTTAGCATTAGGATCACGTAGGTCAGATCTTTTTGATTTCCTCTGTTTGGAAAATTGGGGTGTCGTTTATTGGGTGCAAGACACTTAGGGCCCCCAGCCTGATGCAAACCTGTATTGTGGCAGCGGGTGATGTCATCTATCACTGGGGTCCCGGGTTCTAATCCAACCACGGGCATCATCTGCATGGAGTTTGTATGTGCTCCTCTTGTACAGGTTTCCTCCAGGTTCTTCCCAAAGAAAATTAGATTGTGAGCTCCTTTGGGGACATGAACTAACGTTAATGATGGCAATCTCTGTACAGAGCTGCAGTTCATGTTGGTGCTATATCAGCGACGGCGGTGACCTCATGTGGTTAGTATGTTGGGACGTATATGCCGATGTGTCTGTAGACCTGTAGCTCTCAATCTGCTGCAAAACTACGACTCCCAGCATGCCCTGACAGCCTGCGGCATGCTGGGAGTCATATTTTTGCAAAGTAATCAGCAAATATTGCTTAGATTTCGCCTTTTACATACATCCAAATAAACATCTCACTCCGGGTAGACATGTGAAATAAGAAATGCGCTTTCTTTCCATTGTGCGCCATTTTACATAATTACATTTACATTTTAATAATTTCACTGTCGTCTTCCTTGTGGATTCATGAGCCGTTTCCTCTGTCGGTGCGACTAATAAACTTATTGGAGTAGAAACGCATAGAAGGAAACATTTGATCACATATCACTGAGTAAGCAGAGAATACAGTCAGGTCCTGTGCGGCTCGAGACGACAATCACGCTCAGTTACAGCCTGGTCTCGGAGTTTTCCGCCTGCAAATATCCTCTGAAACAGTTCCAGTAAAAAATATTGTAAGAGTATGTTCACACGCGAACTCAAAAACGTCTGAAAATACAGAGCTGTTCTCAAGGGAAAACCGCTCCTGATTTTCAGACGTTTTTTAAGCCACTCGCGATTTTTGCAGCGTTTTTTACGGCCGTTTTTGGAGCAGTTTTTCTATAGAGTCAATGAAAAACGGATCCAAAAACAGCTGAAGAAGTGACATGCACTACTTTTTCATGGCCGTTTTTTTACGTGCCCGTTTTTAAAAACAGCCGCGAATAAAAAATGGCCCGTCGGAACAAAACGCAGTTTTGAAATCAATGGGCAGATGTTTGGAGGTGTTCTGCTTCCGATTGTTAGGCCGTTTTTCGGGCGATTCTGTTATCTATCTCATCCCCCATAATTCCATGCTCCTCAGCATGGTTTCCTATCTGGGTGTGATCTATATCGGTGTCCGTCCTGATCGTCCTGGTGCATGAATGGAAAGCAAAAACTACAGTAAAGACTGACACACAGGCAAAAAAGCAGGAGAGAGTGAGGAAGTTAGATGTGGGGGAGGGTAATGGGTAACAATGCTGGGTTCTTTCCAATCTATCCTATTTTAGTGAGATGTACAGTACCATCTTGATATTGGTGCATGAATAGAAAGCAAGAACTAAAGTGAAGTGGTCGGAGCAGCAGGAAAGAGAAAGCTAGGTATGAGGGAGGGTAATTCTGATTAACAATGCAGGGTTCTTTCTAATCTATCCTATGTTATAGTGAGATCTACTGTACCATTCCGATCTTGGTGCGTGAATAGAAAGCTAGAACTACAGTGAAGACTGACACATGAGTAGTAGGAGAGAGAATAGGAAACTGAATGGGCAGGTAATGCTGATTAACAATGCAGGGTTTTTCTAATCTTTTTTTTTAGTAAGATCTAGAGTACCATCCTGATCTTCTTGATGCACGAATAGAAAGCAAAAACTACAGTGAAGACTGACACAGGCAGAGCAGTAGGAGAAAAGAATGTAGAGGGGGAGATAATGCTGCATAACTATTGAAATTTACAGCTTTGTGTCTAATATTTTCCCTCTCGATCTGGTTCATGATTATAAGAACGGGTCACGTATTCAGTATTCCCTTCGTGTTGCACAGGTGATAATATTCTTGTCAGTGCATCAGGTATTGCCATTGATGTTTTCTGGGTAGAACATATATGTGCAGAATATATGGCAACTAATAGGATTGCCATAGTCCATAGTCATATCCGTTATGATCTGCTCCTCCAGTCAGCCGATCGTTCTCATCTTGGGTAGTTGATACATCCTGTTCAGTATACATTACACATTCGTCTTCAGTATATATGCCAATATAAAGGGCCAGTGTTCCGCATGTAAGAAATTGGTAAAGACTGGCGACAGCACCTGTCTTTATACCCTATTAGAGTATGTGGACCTCATAGATGAGGGACCCCCACTCCAGACTCTCGTCTATTAGAGAGCCACTAAGAAAGAGTGGCGCCAGCTCTGAAAGACTCGGGTTAATCGTGTACTACATGGTCAACTATTCATTTGAATGAGTGTTGTGTAATACTACATTTGCCCTGTAGTGGCCACTGCAGGGAAAATGTGCGGCCAGCTGCAACTTCTGCCAGAGATATCAGTCGATCACTGGGGTTTTCAGGAGCTGGCCCAGCAGCGATCAGCTGATCACAAGGGCAAATTTCTAAAAAGAAGGGGCAAATTTTTTTTAAAGGGCATGACCACTATTGGAAATCTCTTTTCCTGTGACATATCACCACCCCAGCTTATGGGATTCATTCCTTCCGAGGTCCTAACACATTAGAAACAATTGATCATGGCTCTAGACTCATTGTAAGGGCTTATTTACATGAGCGTGTGCGTTTTGCGCACGCAAAAACCGCTGCGTTTTGCGTGCGCAAAAGGCACTTGACAGCTCCGTGTGTCATGTTCATATGGATGCGCGGTTGCGTGCTTTTCGCGCAGCCGCCATCTTTATGACACTCCGTTTGGATGTTTGTAAACTGAAAAGCACATGGTGCTTTTCTGTTTACATTCATTCTTTTACTGCTGTTGCGCGAATAACGCTTGTCCCATGGAAGTGCCTCCGTGTGGTGCGCGTGATTTTCACGCACCCATTGACTTCAATGGGTGCGTGATGCGCGAAAACCGCCGAAATATAGAACATGTCGTGAGTTTGACGCAGCGGACTCACGCTGCGCAAAAATCACGGACAGTCTGCACTGCTCGATAGACTTGCATAGGTCCGTGCGACACGCGTGAAAACCACGCGGGTTGCACCGACGTATAGCACGTTCGTGTAAATAAGCCCTTAAGGGGGTTTTACACTGGGCAATTATCGGGCAGACAAGTGTTAATATAACGCTTGTTGCTGATAATTGCCCTGTGTGAAAAGTGCAGCGATCAGCAGATGAACGAGCAAACGCTTCATCATCTGTTGGTCGTATTATTTAAAAAAAGTAAAAGTTTATCGTCCTCGGCAGCACATCTTCCTGTGTAAACAGGGAGATGCGCTGCCGACATGATAATAATTTATGGGGACGAACGATCGGAGTAACGACTTCTCGTCCCCATACTTAGCTCTGCGTGACAGGAGCAAGCGATGTCTCGTTGATCGGCACTCACTGCACCGGCCGAGTGTCGTGTCGGTGGGTGTAAAAGGGCCTTTAGGGTGTATTCACACGCTGCGGTTTTGCAACGTTTTTTACGACGCGGCCAAAAACTGCACTGAAAAATGCATGTGTTTTTTTATGCGGTTTTCGGCCACGTCCCAAAACTGCACCGTGTGAATACCTAGTTTTCATCTTCCAGTCACACCTAGATATGGCTTTCAATTGTCTACACAGAAAAAAAGAATTACCAAAAAAAAAAAAATAATAAATACAAAAGCTATAAAATTAGAAATAAAAATAAATACTAATAAATAACTACAAATAAATAAAATTCTAAAACGAATAAAATGCTTAAAAAATAAATGATAACAATTTTAAATTAGAAAACGAATAAACAGAAAATACAACTAAAAATAGATAAAAGTTATTTAAACTCATAAAATAATAAAAAATAAATTGAAAATAAAAAATATTTAAATTAAAATTCAACAACTAAAAATAGGTCAAAGTAATTGAAACTACTAAAAACATTTACTAAAAATAAATGCAAATATTTACTAAACTAATAAAATGGTAAAAAAAAAATGATAATAAAAAATTAATTGAAGAAAAAAAATTGTTTTAATACCAATATTTGTTAAATATGTGTTCTTGTTTAAAGTTGCCTCTGGAGTCGATATCACCTATGTATGTGTATGTATATATATATATATATATAAAAAAATTTTTATTATTATTTTATTCTTTTATATTAAATAACTGTGCCACAACCTGCCTGAGAACAAATCTGGTTATAATTTCCTCTTAAAAACATTAATTTTTCTGTTTCAATATTATTCCACTTGATTAAGGAAACATTCATTAGCTGCAATTTCTAGAGCGAAAACGTAACCGACTTATATTTTACATGGGCGACGTCGTCTCATCGGAGATGTGAAATGTACATTTCCATGCTTATTCGTGAAATCTCCTGTCGAAACCATGTGACTGCGATTGAATTATGACTCCTGTATGTAACTAGCGAGAGGGATTTCAGCACTTGGGGTCAAATGTAACACAGAGACGTGATTTATAAGTTATTACTGCAATAGACGTGCACATTGAGCAGCAAATGAGAGGAGCCGATTATTGCAGTATGAATGAATCCAGCCTGTGTTCTATGGAGGCTCCTGACCAGCTAATAGTCTGAATGTTTCTATCCCCCCCTCATATCACTCACCAGGAGAACGGCCGCCTCTTAAATCATACTTACATTAATTAAGCCAATAACCCAGCGTGGCTGCATATATTTTCATACCCAAACCAAACAAACCCATATGGCGTAGCAATCTCCAGCGAAAGGGTTTGTCGTTCGCCCGCGTAGCTGGCAGTCCATATGTCTTCATTTAAAAGAGCCTCCATAGGATGGAGGAAACAGATGCTCTATAGGCTTAATAAAATATATTTCGCTCTTGTCTACACTATTCCATTCCCTATTTCAGGTTATCATTCTCTCATTCTGTTCAGTTGTGCGGGCTGAGTAAATGGTTGGATTCCATACACTGTTGTAGCAGTTTAGATAATCAATTGATAAAACCCCAGGAAACACATTGAGATATAACTACAGCCGAATGACAAACTCAGCTCTGCTACATCTGTAATTGTACATGATATTTAAATAATGAGAAAGAAGCTGAAAGAGTTCCTGTCCCCTCTCTTGACATGTCTGTTTTAGTAAGTAATTGTATTCCCTATGAAATAACAATTCTGGAACATATTTTCTTATAACGCTACGTTGTTCCGTTCCTCCGTTATTCCTCCTGGAATTGTATGAATAAATTTAAAACTGGGTCTTACAAGTTGGGGTGGGGGTGTCTCTACACAGCCTGACACTGTCCAATCAGTACTGAAAGAGTGAGACTGTGTAGGGACACGCCCCTTTTAAGAAGATGAATGGTTACACCCAATTGTCAATTTACTCATACATTTCTTGGAGTAATAACAGAGGAACGGCACAATGTAGAGTTGTAAGAAAATATGTTCCAGAATTGTTATTTCATGGAGAATACAAGTATTTACTAGAATAGACGTGTGAGGAGAGGTGACAGATCCTCCTCAAAGACCTCTCACCCCAGCCAAGTGGGAACTTAGTAAAATTTTGTAAAAAAGTTGTAGGAAATGTTCCTAGAGCTACTTATATTATTATCACGTTGAACAGCTAATATTCCTCAATTTGCACCACTGCAGAGTGCCCTCTATAAATAATATAGACAAAGTACCTCCAATTACCAATGACAGTATAGTGCTTGCTTGACACTATATGATAAAATTCATGTTGCCTGCAGTCACCACAAGGGGGAGCTCACTGCATACAGATTTGTACATTGACGTAAATAGAAACAATATGAAAAGAAATGCCGCAAACTCCCCCTAGTGGCAGCTGTCAGAATGCAGATGTGGCCTTCAATATTTTTGTACCCCGAGTAGAGGAGTTTGTATTGCTACCTCCCCAGGTGAGTATGGGCTGTCATGTAGACAGTGTAGGAGGGTCTTCCTTTAATATTTTAAACCAATTAGCCATATTAGCCACAGGGTTGGAGTAACATGACCAAGATTTACAGATATGAGGAGAAAAGAGGGAAGGGTAGGCAGTGCTTGTATGCAGGTGGGTGACCAGGTGCGCCACTGTCTCTGCTCCCATCATGTATCTCTATAACAATATCTCATACAGTAAAAAAAAGGTATTGCCGACGTATACCTACCAAAAAAATAAAGGACACTCTTTTGGGATCCATCAGCTCAATGGGACTTTATCTAGTATTCAGTACTTTTCAGTATCTCCAGTATCTCCTTGCAGAAACGAGCATAGGAAGTGCTGCTCTGAAGTACAAACTGCTGCTCCAACAAGTAAAAGGCTTTGCGGAACACCTCCTTAATACAGCAAACAATGAAACATGCCTCATCACTGTCACGTGTTCCCTACGAATCCAGATGAAGAAATCTCTGTGTGCCCCAGTATAAAAATCTGAGGTACAACATGGGCCTGTAGATTTCTATGTCCTGCGTACTAAAGATCCGTCCAACATGTATTTATATTACAGTCACGTGCATGAGGCCTAATACGGAGAAAATCAGAGCATGTTCGCAAAAAAACGACGTGCAAACGTTTCAAATATGCTGGCGTTTCCTGAGAAGCTTTCCCATTGATTTGAATGGGAAGTTTAATCAAGCATTTGCGTAAAATGTGGCAATTACACGCCGTGTGAACAGTGCTTTAGGGTATAGGGACATCCCGAAACCAGCGGTGTAGCTATAAGGGGTGTAGAGGTAGCAGTCACACCTGGTTCCCCTGACACATAAAAGATTACCAGTATTATGAATGGCACGTGGTAGTTGGGCGCCCTGTTATAAATGTTGCATTGGGGCCCAAGAGCCTTAGGGTATGTGCACACACACTAATTACGTCCGTAATTGACGGACGTATTTCGGCCGCAAGTCCCGGACCGAACACAGTGCAGGGAGCCGGGCTCCTAGCATCATAGTTATATACGATGCTAGGAGTCCCTGCCTCTCTGCAGGACAACTGTCCCGTACTGTAATCATGTTTTCAGTACGGGACAGTAGTTCCACGGAGAGGCAGGGACTCCTAGCATCGTACATAACTATGATGCTAGGAGCCCGGCTCCCTGCACTGTGTTCGGTCCGGTACTTGCGGCCGAAATACGTCCGTCAATTACGGACGTAAATAGTGTGTGTGCACATACCCTTAAAGAGAACCTGTCTCTAGGTCATATAAGTTGAACTGGTTAACCGACCTGAATATCGGTGTCTCCCTGATTACCGCGCTGTTTTCCTTTTTTTCTGGACCCCCCGTTCCAGAGATATGGCCCACTGTTGTGTTGGCTCCCTCATTGCCTATCTGCTGTAGTTAGCCAACAGGGCGTGAACTACCATCAAGCTGCCACGAGCTGATTGGTCAGTATCAGAGGCAGGGAAGCTAGCTCCACCCCATTGGCTAACTACAGCAAATTAGCAATAGAGGGAGCCAACACAACAGGGGGCCATATTTCTGGAACGGGGCGGGGTCCAGAAAAAAAAAACGTTGCTGGAATCAGGGAGACACCGCTATTCAGGTCAGTTAACCAGTTTAACTTATATGACCTAGTGACAGGTTCTCTTTAAATTATGCCTGTGCTTATATGTCCTAGGCACCAAAGCAAAATCTGTAAAAGGGTCCCCGCAATGGTCACATGCTATTTACAGCAAAATAAGTGTTGGGCCCCTCAGGCATCAGGGCCCAGGTGCAACTGCAGCAGCTGCCCCCCTATACTATTTTCCCTAGGAACATTCATGGGCCGAGTCCACTACTGGCACTGATCACTTTATGAACTATTGAAAGGTAATGTAAACATTCAGTGCAGTGGTTATCAGTGTGTGGCACTGCCATAACTCCTGGGCAGCACGCCCGCTTTTTTGTTTTTCGGTTATTTTTGACTCAGATCTTTCCTTTACTCCTCACATTCAATCACTTTCACGCTCCTGTCATTTTCACCTCAAAAACATCTCCAGAATCCGCCCTTTTCTTACTGAGGAAACCGCCAAAACTCTCATTGTCGCTCTGATTCACTCTTGTCTTGATTACTGTAACTCATTACTGGTCGGTCTTCCCCTCACTAATCTCTCCCCTCTCCAATCCATCCTCAATGCAGCAGCCAGGCTCATCTTTATGACCAACCGCTACACCAACGCCTCTACACTCTGCCAGTCACTGCACTGGTTGCCCATCCCCTTCAGAATTAAATTCAAACTTGTTATTCTCACCCACAAAGCTCTCCCCAGTGCTGCACCTCCTTACATCTCCACCCTCCTCTCTGTCCACCAGCCTACTCGCAGACTACGTTCTGCCAACGACCTGATATTAACATCCACCATAATCCGAACCTCCCACTCCCGTCTCCAGGATTTCTCTCGTGCTGCACCAGTCCTCTGGAATGTGCTACCCCAGACAATCAGATTAATTCCCTATATCCACAGTTTTAAACGCGCCCTGAAAACACATCTTTTTAGACAGGCCTATAACATCCCCTAATCTGACTCCTTTCCCTGCCCCCCCCTTTTACATTAGTTACAAGGCCCCCTCATTCAGCAGTATCCCCCGCACTCCCTGCACCCTAATGCACTTCATGTCTGTCATACACTGACACTGGCTGGTGACCGGCTCATGCAGCTTTATGTTACTACCCCATGTGTATAAAAGATGGCTGGACCATTGTACTTAAAGGGAATGTGTCGCTAGAATTTTTTCTTTTTTTTCTTCAGTTAAACAGTATAAGTGATTACACATTGTTTTAATTTTTTTAATTTTTTCACAAGTCAGGAAATATTATAAATTAGATTCTAATGTATAACATTTCCATGTGCTGGTCACTAGAGGGAGCAATTCCCAAAATTGCAGCATTGGCAATGTGGTAAAGCAACCTCATTGCTTTATGCTGCAAATTTGGGGCAGACACACTCGCTCCAGTGTCCTCACACAATCCCCCCTCCCTTATTCTGGCTAGTGCCAGGAGAAGGAGGGGGTTGAATCTTCAAACCTCCTACACTGTGTGCTGCCATTTTCTGAGCGAATGCACAGTGTAGGAGGATTAGATACAGTGTAATCACACAGTATAACACGAACATACACAGACATAACTTACCTGCTCGTGCCGCCGCTGCCATATCATACTAAAAGCAATATTATATAAAAACATTTTTTTCCGTGACACCTTCCCTTTAAGCATTTTTCACATTTTATGTCTCCCTTATTTCCTCATAGATTGTAAGCTCTTGCGAGCAGGGTCCTCACTCCTCTGGTTTGAATTGTATATTAGTTTTGTCACTATGTAATGTCTGATATTGTCTGTACAATGTACCCCCTGAACTGTAAAGTGCTGCGGAATATGTTGCCGCTATATAAATAAAGATTATTATTATTAATAATCCACAATGATATTATAGTTTATTATGTCCACCTGTGCGGTAAAATCAGACACGTAACTTTAGGCTCCTGGGCCCCAATGCAAAATCTATAACAGGGCCCCACCTAAAATGTGCCATTTATAATACTGGCGTCTTTACATGCAGCAGGGGAGGCGGTGGGCCCTCTCAGGTACCAGGACTCAGGTGCGACTGTTACCCCTGCTGCACCCCTATTGCCACACCGCTGAGTATGGTCCAGTAAATGCCATAGTGAATTCTTGGGTATAACATGTGCTACATGGAAAGAAGAATGTGAGGATAATACATCCAGACATTGCACGGCTCCAGCCACTCAGAATCTGTGTGTTTTTGGTGGAGGTAACAATGGTTTCTGCCAAAATAAAAAAAAATACATGAAATGAAAGACTAACATTTCAGCTCTCTCCATTTTACAAGAAACTGACAAACTATGAAACATCTGGTATGTGTCACTTTGGTTATTTTACATAAAATGTTAGAGAATTAATGTACAGTATATGTGTTCTGTGTAATTTGGATCTTTTTACTAGACTCAGAAGTGATTGTATTATGGAGAGATCTATGAGACATGGGAAAGAATGATGGATGGATGGATGGATAGATAGATAGATAGATAGATAGATAGATAGATGATAGATAGATAGATAGATAGATATGAGATAGTGATGGATAGATAGATAGATAGATAGATAGATAGATAGATAGATAGATAGATAGATAGATAGATAGATAGATAGATAGATAGATAGATAGATAGATATGAGATAGATAGATAGATAGATAGATAGATAGATAGATAGATAGATAGATAGATAGATAGATAGATATGAGATAGTGATGGATAGATAGATAGATAGATAGATAGATAGATATGAGATAGATAGATAGATAGATAGATAGATAGATAGATAGATATGAGATAGATAGATAGATAGATAGATATGGGATAGATAGATATGAGATAGATAGATATGATAGATAGAATCTATCTATCTATCTATCTATCTATCTATCTATCTATCTATCTATCTATCTATCTATCTATCTATCTATCTATCTATCTATCTATCTATCTATCTATCTATCTATCTATCTATCTATCTATTAATCTATCTATCATTATCTATCTATCTATCTATCTATCTATCTATCTATCTATCTATCTATCTATCTATCTATCTATCTATCTATCTATCTATCTATCTGTCTGTCTGTCTGTCTGTCTGTCTGTCTGTCTGTCTGTCTGTCTGTCTGTCTGTCTGTCTGTCTATCTATCTATCTATCTATCATTTGGAAATGGAAAGTGTCAGCGACAATAGTTGGACGAGTGTTTAGTTCTTCATATTTAACCACCATTAGGAGCCGCCTAATCCAGGAATAAATCAGCATTACAGGAAATAAGAGACAGTGTTTTATGTTCCTTTATATTTGGGCTGTGAGTGGGTCTGGTGTTATCTTACTAAGTAAAGGGAGGACTGTCAGATGTGAAATGCTTGGAGGTGATGGAGGGAAAATGACATGTTGGGGTGTATAACCTGACACTGACCAAGGTTTTCATCAATATTATCAGACGTTTGTTTGAAAGAACAGAATGTGTAAAAAATATTAAAAAACAAACGTTTAGATTTAGTTCTAGGCAGCAATGGCCACGGCTGCCAGCTTCACAAATAACCGCGTACGATGATAACTGGTGAAGTATTTGCTGACGGATAGTATTTTACTGACACACTAATGGGGGTATTAATATTTGCCCAGGAATGGAAGCTGAAATAACAAAGTGGGGCCGAGAATTGTGAATATTTTTTCATTTCTTCACAGAATACACTCACGTACCTCTTTTCTGACAAATCTTCTTTTCATCTTAAAGCCCAAGTCCACTGCAGTAAGTTCATTCACATCAGTAAATTAGTATTACATAACTTCACAGATTCCTTTACCTTCCATAGTGTATTCTGTAGGCTGTGATACTTCAAGTTGCCTAGCAACCGCATGACTTCCTGTCTGGGTGACCACCTTTCATTACATGAAGCTCTATGTACATAGGTGGTCACTGGAAGATGTATCTGCCGTACAATACACTGACTCTCCATGCTGCACAGACTTGTTTTATGTCTTTCCGAGGCTAGCAGGTGACTGTATTTTCTAAGGGTGCGCTCTACATTTGCCCCATCCATCTATCGAGGCTGGGGGGGGGGGGGGGGGGGATAACCTGGTTATGCTGTTTATTGTCCATCTGCGGTTCAGACTAGACTTTATTGATAATTCTTCTGCCTCTTACTCTGGTACTGAATTTGGCTCAAAAAATTATTGAGGATCTTGACTAAAGAACAAGGGTCCAATGTACCAGCTGCCACCTTCAGAGGACATTTTGAGGGCCACAAATTTTCAAGCAGGGTACCCTAATACACAGCCATGTTTGTTAGCCTCCGCACCTCATTTTAAACAGTGCTATTTTAAGGTGGCATATTTAATCCAGCTTGGCTAAAAAAGCCTTTCATGCTCTGGGGGACCCATCATGTTACATGCAAAGCCTATTGATTTAAAGTGGGAACTGTGTAATTCTTCATTTCGCCTGTGGTGGTGCTGCAGGAGAATTCCTGTTGGATTCTCACAGCAGTGGGACATTTGATCAACTTATTGTTAGAGGACCAAAAGGGATTTTCCCCTTTAAGACATTGCTAAGTTTTGTTTTTCCATGTCATCTGACTACATAGTTACCTCGTATCTAAAGTTATAAAAATGTATCTCTCTCTGATACCTTAATTCCTTAGACAGTATATTGGACAAACCTGATCGGCCATGAATAGACCCTATTCAATGAGGTTTCTGTGAAGAATAGAAGATGGCAGAAAGAGTTTTACTTATGAGCACTTTGGACCATTAGTAGGAAAGTGATGAAGAAAAGAAAATCTAACATCAAGGTTCTTGCTCGGGCACAGGACGTGGGCATCTTGTAACAAACACCATATTACAACCAATGAAAACACCAGCACAATTATAGTTTGCTTATTTATGGAGACGGCCAGAAAGGCCGGGATGGCTGCCCTGTGAGTTGGACATGGCACAAGATAACAATGTATTAGATATACGTGCTGTAACCGGCGCTGGTTCATCGCAGATGTGGGGGGAAGAATTTCATTTTTGCTGTGAACAGCACATCAGGTTGTGTGGAGACTGTACAGAGTGCTTTATGGTATGTGCTGAAATCACCGAATCTCTGCTCCAAGATATTTAAGTCATTTGGAACATTATACAGTGAGCGTGGAAATTCTGATCTTTACCTCCAGCCAAAAACGCTTGGAGACTACTCCTCTCAACTACCACCAAGTCTTATCTGGGGTCGTTCATTTCTGGGAAGGGGGAATTGAAGGTCAGTAAGCCGGCGGTGTCCGCATTCTCCCTTCTGCACCCCTTTGGGAATGCCGGAGGGGTGCTGAGGTATCAGACTTAGCAAACCTCCATCTTGTTCTGTTAAAGTGGGGGCCTCAATAGGAAAGTTTTTACATTTTGGCTCTTTGTTTTTTTTTTAAGGGGTTGTCTGGTTTTGAAAAGCCATTAATAGTTAATAGAGGGAGCCCGTTCAGGACCGACATCTATTACCCAGAGTGGCTAAAAAAGCATGTCTTGCTCTGGAGGATAGCTTATTGATTTAAGTGGGAACTGTGTAATTCTTCATTTCACCTGTGGTAGTGCTGCAGAAGAATTGAACACTTCCTGTTGGATTCTCCCAACAGTGGGACACCTCGTGATCAGCTTGTTGTTAGAGGACAAAAAGGGATTGTCCCCTTTAAGACAGTGCTTAGTTTTGTTTTTCCATTTTATTTGATCACATATTTATCTCCTATCTAAAGTCTATCTCTTTCTGTGTGTACTCATCCCTCATGCTTTACACTGCAGGACTGCAGTTTAGATTGGTTGAGCTTTAGATTAGATAAGTGATTCTTAAACATCCCTTTAAATTAATAATAACCAATCACATTGCCTCATTATAATTATTTTCTTTATAAAAAAAAAAGTGAAATATCATGTTAACCCCCTCCTCCCTCTTCCAACAAGTAGTATAATATAATGCAGGCATTGATAACATACAGCTTCCATTTTCTATGGCATGATGAAATTCATACCAATCGTTTCCTGTTATATCTGACCCGCTGCAGATCTTTCACGCATCAATAATGAGATGCAAAACCTGGAGCTAGAAAATGCCAAATTTAAAGTCTTCGACCAGTGTCACAGCGAAAGGGACAAAACGGTAAGACGTCTTAGCCAATGATAAAGCAGCGGTGACAGTGAGGTGAGCGACAGTCGCATATTGAATGCATTTAATATTCACATGTGCGTCTCGGCTGGCGGTGACTTTCTGACCCTGTGTGAAAATATAAAACTCCTTTATAAGTTGTCTTGTACTTTCTTCTCATATTCCAGGGCATCCACAGTAAAGGAAAACATAACACAACTTACACAGTGCATCAAAGGCCTAGTACCTCACATCAAAGGCCGAGTCAAGGGAGAGGAGATTCCCCTCCAAGACATTAGGACGGAAGTCAAAGTCAGACGACTTAAAGAAAGTTTACTCTCGTAACATGAGTATCTAATATCTTGGAGTTTTTGGCACCATTTTGTTATTATGGAAATTATTAAAAATAGCGGCTGCCATGGGCAATGCTGCATTATTAGTTGGCTCAATCCTGGGTCTTCACCCTAAAGCCATGTGAGAGTCTGCACTGAAAATACCTTCAGCTTTAGAGGGGGCAGAGATAGCAGTTACACCCAAAATCTAGTGCCTAAGGGAGCCCAAAGGCTCTTCTTCGAAATAAGAAGACACCAGTATTTTAATGGCCACATGGTAGGTGGGGGGCTATTTTATAGATTTTGCATCGGGACACAGGAGCTTTAAGTTACACCTCTGTTTGGGAACCCAAATAAAATTATAGTTATATGGACCATGCACCGGTATCTTAGCCCATTAACTGGTCCTTGGCTTTAAGATATCCCCCTAACTAACCCTCAAAGTGCTAGGGCCACCTGGTGCCCCTTAGACTCATCACTCAAAGTCCCCTTGCTAGTTGCTCATTACTTTTGCATCAAATGCAATATTTTGTGACATCGTGTTGGGGGCTGGGGTAATACATACACAAGTGGCCCCCAATATTGTACAATTATCTATATAATACAAAAACAATCCTGTTTCAACTACAGATTACAAGCTGGCAGAGCTATTAATAAATCTGCCTTATATTTTATTAATCTTCTGGGTTCTGATGGATTACAACAGGCAGATCCTCCAGGCAGGAGTGTTGCTATAGGGGGTGTAGAGAGGAAGCAGTAGCACCTGGGCTCTTGTGCCTAAGGGGGCCAAAAGGCCCCTCTGCCACATAAGAAGACACCAGTAATATCCCCTCCTCTCAGAGCATGAGTCTCACACAGACACTGAGTAAGAGAAATTGCAGCTGCATCCCCCTCCTCCATGACCGTTATTTACTGTTTTCCTCTAAAAAATTTTTGGGTGACTGAATAAGTTTCATCTGCAAAGAGCCCGCAGGCAGCGAAAGGGAAACTACCAGCTTCTTCAAGATAAATAAGATGCCTTGTTCCCCTAATAAGATGCAGGAGTGTTGCTATACAGGGTGTAGAGAGGAAGCAGTAGCACCTGGGCTCCGATGTCTAAGGGGGCCAAAAGGCCCCTCTGCCACATAAGAAGATACCAGTAATATCCCCCTCCTCCCCTCTCAAAGCGTGAGTCTTACACAGACAATCAGAAAGAGATATTGCAGCTGCATCCCCCTCCTCCATGACTATTATTTACTGTATTCCTTAAATTAATTCATCTGTCACCCAAAATAAATTTTTGGGTGACTGACGAAGTTTCATCTGCAAAGAGCCTGGAGGCAGGGAAGGGGAAACTACCGGCTTCTTGATAGTGAGGATGATGCCTTGTTCCGGTAATAAGATGTATTGCAAAGTTTGATTACTGTTGTATCGACTGCAATGTTCTGTGAGGTCATGTTAGAGGCCTGGGTAATGCATACAGAAGTGACCCTCAATATTGTACAATTATCTATATAAAAAAGCAAAACAACTATGTGTACTACAGATTTCTGAAGTATCTGCCCTTCTCCATGAGCCTGAGTAGCTGCCAAGAGAAGCTCTTGTTCTGGAGGACCTCTGTTGTCCTCGGAAGACTTAGGTCAATGACATTCTGGATACTGGACGACTGGAATCTTGTCGTAAACAAAATATCAGATCAGACCAGAATCCGCAAAGGCCTCTCATTATGACCTGATAGGAAATGTTGTGCCTCCCGCTTGGCGCAGGTTGTACTCAGGATATCCTGTGTTTATCGCAAGCTTGTTTGACTTGCTTTTAGCTTTCCACCTTGTTTGCGTTTGCCATGTTTGTGAAACCTGGCCTCTCCGGCTTCCAATAATGCAAAATATCAATGAATTCACTGTTTGGACGAAAGTTAATAAACCCGTAATCTACAATTCAATGATTTCCTAAAATTCTTATTCCCGTCAGTAGCTTCAAGTAAACTGAGGCTGAGCAGCTAAGTCTTACTGATAAATAACTTCTAGACCACCTGGTATATCCGGTGGCATTGGCAATGCTATGAAGTATTAACATATCCGGTTATCTCTTGGTTATGGAGTGAGTACTGTATGTGATTAGTAGTTTATAGCTGTTCTGTAATGGAACTACATGGAGTTTGTACCTAGATTTCATAGGGCCCCATAGCAAAGTGGAGGACCCTGTTAAAAATGTTAAAATGGGGCACAGGAACTTCAGGTAACACCTTTACTCCGTACCCCATAGTGGCTGCTATGTCCGTAGTGATGCCTATATTCCCTCCTGTGTTGGTCGGTTTCCTCCTTATACTCTTCTTTCCCAAAAATGTTTCCATATAGTGTCACGCAAAGGACATTCTCGAATTATCACTGCAATAACAACCAATGGCCCAACACCACCCCCCAATGCGTCAACACCCCCTCATAGGTGCCCTAGGTTGCCGCTTATTCCACCTAGCCCTCATCCAGGCAATGCCATAGGTGCACAGTGGTAAAAATATTACATATCTCTTGTGTGCTTGATGTACACGGCCATACTACGGCTGTTTTGTACGGAGCCGTAATACGGCTGCCATATTAGGTTCTGTTCACACAGAGTTTTTTGCAGGCAGAAAATTCTGCCTCAAAATTCAGTTTAGAATTTTGAGGCAGATTTTGATCTGCCTGTACGCCGTTTGCCGCGTTTTTCGATGTCAGTGGGAGGTCAGAGACGTAAACGCCCGAAGATAGGGCATGTCACTTCTTTTTCCCGCGAGCGTTTTTTTTCCGCTCGCGGGAAAAAAAACACCTCCGCCTCCAATTGAAATCAATGGGAGGCATTTTCGGATGTTTTTTGGCGCATTTTCCAACGCGGTTTCCACGTCAAAAAACGTGTCAAAAAACTCTGTGTGAACAGGGCCTTAGAGGTGCATGAGGCCTCTACTATACCTCCATATGCCTCGAATTTCATACAGAGGCTTACAGAGTTGTATTTTTTTTAAGAAATTGTGGCATGTTCCATCAGATGCCAAATGTATGGAGGTATTCTGCCATAAAATCATGGCATCTAGGGAAGAATCGCTCCATACGTACGGCATCCAGTAGAGCACACAAAGGCAGAACAGCTCTGTACTATGTAGCCACACAGCCTTATATTTTACTGAATCATAAATGATAGCCAACATGTTGGCTACCAAGGGTCCATAATAAGCCCTGCATGGCCAAAACGGCACCCAGTTTAGGTGCGCTACGATTTAGGATTCAATAAAGTATAAGAGCATCTACTAGGTTTGTCCGGCTGAGTGGCCATTTGGTCAATATCCCATAAACTCTCTGGTTTTTGTCCACATCGGATTAATTATTGACACATCTTAGGGCCAAGGTATATCATGCCTGGTCATGAAAAATTTCAAAATATCAATATCCCTCGTAAAAAAAAAACATGTCAAGTTCATAGGGTAAATTATGTCAACATATTAATATCAGTTTCCTTCCGAAAAAAAAAAGGTCAAATTCATTGGGAAATGAAAAAAGGAAAAAAACAATAAAAAACATTTAATTAAATGAAGTGAAAACAGAAAAAAAGTCAAGAACATATGGTTGAGGTTATCATATCTACTCTGAAGTTGTCTGGTTAATACTATGACTATACAAATACCGGATGACCTTGTGGATCTATGGAATTTCCATTGGATAAATAAAGAAAAAATCTGAAAAAGATTCTCTAAAGCCGCTGGAAGGATTTGGCTTGGACTCTCTACTCTAGATATCTAATTTCATTTTACGGGAGTGAACTCTATCCCCCAACGTCTGTCACCATGTGCCTCCTGCAGATGTGTGGTGAAGGGACGGCCGACCATAAATCACTAGAAAATTCTGGATGAAATCTGTGGATTTTACAACATCTTTTCTACTTGAAACGCATTATAGCAAACTGTCTGTGGCCGCTTCCTGTGATGTTTTCCTGATCTGCCTTTTACATGGATTTTATTGAGCATTAAGTTCTTAACTTACAGGAAGAAGAACATTAAAGTGTCTCATTCTATGATGTAGCGAAGAAAAATATAGTTTACAATATATAATATATATTACTTTTTTGTAGGGAATCTGCCACCGGGTGGGTACCTTACATTAGTTATGTTTCAAATGCCCTAATTATACTGAGTTAGTGGATGCTATCATACCCAAACAACTTGTCCCAATGTGCCAACTATTTGGGTGCAAATTAGCTTTCCATATATGCCCGTCAGTTCAGTAGGTGTTTAATGCAGGAGATAATAGCTAGCACTGGAGAAGTGGTTGTGCTGGGGTTTCCTGCTGGGTGAAAGGCAGAAAGAGCTGATTTATTTAGTGTCTGGACACAGAGTTGCTCATATATGGATGTTTTAGAGACCGTAGCATGTGAAGTACTGGTAAAATAAAAATAATTTTTTTTGTATAATTCTCCCAAGTGGTGTCAGTAGGACCAATCTTTTGCCCAGTGCTCCGGGCGTCCCAGCTGGCGACCGACACTTTCAATTGTATCCACATCTATAAGGTCACAGCTGCTTCTCCGTTTCTAAGTAACTGACATCCGTTACTGTGTCTGATGTGTGGACATGAGCACTGCAAGCCAGACATAGAGAGAAACCCTCGGGTAACAGGACAACATGGGTTTAGCTTATACAAGAGAGGGGTGTGTGTGGCTAACAAGGAGGGCATAGAGGCTCATTGTTGGCATTGTGGATTGCATGGGGCTCTTATAGCTGGAATGGAGTCATTGAAGCTGTCATGGGGGAATTGTGGCTGGAAAGGAGGGCCTAGTGATTGGCATGGGGGTATTGTAGCTAGCATAGAAGAGATTGAGGGTATTGTAGCTGTCATGGGATCATTGTGGCTGGCATAGGGGGGCATTGAGGGTATTGTTGCTGTCATGGTGGCTAGCATAGTGGGCATTGAGGGTATTTTAGCTGTAATGGGGGCATTGTTGGCATAGAGAGCATATACAGCATTGTGGCTGTTATGGGGGCATTGTGCCTGTAATGGTGACATTATGGTTGTCTTTAGGGCATTGTGCCTGGCATAAGGGACATAGTGGCTGTCATGGGAGCAATCCATGGCTGTTGTGGGAGGTATGTGGTGTAAAAGTGTGGAGCTTGGTCAGCAGATTCTGCAGAAGGCACATCATAACTGGCAGAAGCCTTCATGGTTGTCTGAGCCAAATGGAAAAAATTTGAAAAGTGAACGACTACAATGAGAGAATACGTCGTCACCTTTGAGTAATTGTATATAACAGTTGTTTATTCTCTCTCTGTTGTGTAGTTTCCTCTCTGGTATATGGCAGTGTTATTTACATTCAGGAGTATTCTATACATATTTATGATGATAAATTATTTGGCTAAAGCGTGACACAAGTGTATGGGGAAACGTCTTGTGCGCCACCACTGAGGATCTTACCCTTACGTTAGCAGCATCAGATTAAACAGTGCCCCAGGTGTTTTCAGTCTAGCTGTAAGGCAGGAGCCCTGGTGGTGTACGGCCCTTGGCAGGTTTGTTGTGGGAGAGATGAAATGGAGACTAGGCACTTGTGGCATCAGAAACTTTACTATGTCAGTATTGATGGCACACCCGGCCACAGTAGATAACTCAAGACTTCTCACAGATATGAGAGTCAGAGTCCTGGTGCAGCCTTAGTTCAGACAAGAAGATAATGGTTGGCTGGCTTACACTTCTTCAGATAGAGCCAAGGGCGCTTCTCCCTAATACAGGGGTGGTCCTGAATTCAGGCCTACTAGGCCACAACTGGCTTGCTGACTTGCTGCACGCTGACACGCCGACACGCGTGGAGGCTCCTGCTTGTCACCTGCAAACTCTCCACGACTTCGACTCGGGCCCAATGCTTGTGTCGTTTGTGTTAGACAGCAGCTCGACAGCTCAATCTCCAGCACTTCTCGCAGCAGCTCTCTCTCTCTCTAGCCAGCTTTCTCTTCAACACAAACACTTAACCTAGCTTGGCGGGAACACCGCCCATTATAACAAAAAGGTTTGCCATGGCATAAATATGTTGCTACGTTCTGGTGCCCTTATGTAGCAGCAACAGCTAGCTAAGATTGCATTCGAGACATTAATCCTGGCGCCAAGTAAATTTAGATCAAAGTGAGCCGACCATCATTCCTCAGCACCCGCCACAAAATAAACATAACTTTACAGTGCAAATAAACAGCAGCACAACACAACATGTCTTCTTCTGGAACACCGCCCCTGGGGCAAAACAGTATTAAAGACACAACTTAAATAAATAAGCGCCAATACTGGCCAATAGATTTTGAATTGGAGCCCAGGAGCTTTAAGTAACACCTCTGTCTGGAGGCCACCAATTCAAGCAAGGGGATAACGTCTCAGTTGCCCTGGTCAGATTCAAACCCATGGTCTCCGGATTACGAGGCCATAGTGTTAACTACTGGGTGATGATTATTTGGTGTTGTCTTTACTGCCTTGACCAGCTGAAATATTTGCAGACTTTACATAATTATAACTGACCATTGGGAACCACAACTGAGCAGTTCCGATAACGACAGATGCATGAAGACATTATCAATATCCTTGTCTCATGGCACCAGCCAAAGTCAGATGAAAACTTGAATCCATTCTATATACAAACAAGAGATGTGATAACATTCCCGTAATAATTATTAATGCAATCCGAGGTCCTGGAGATACAATCTGTTAGGACGCTTTCATGCTGTGTGCCAATGAATATCAACTGGACTCACATCATGCGTGCTTAATAATCATCGGGGTACATTACCTGCTGCTATACAGGAGTAATCAGGGTCTCCGAAGACGAAAACTGAAGGAGCATAATAGAAGTAGAAGAAAAGTCATTGAAAACATGAATTCTAGACATTTCCATATATCAAAGAGTAGTTTTTCAAAAAAGTCTATCTATCTATCTATCTATCTATCTATCTATCTATCTATCTATCTATCTATCTATCTATCTATCTATCTATCTATCTATCTATCTATCTATCTATCTATCTACCTACCTACCTACCTATCTATCTATCTATCTATCTATCTATCTATCTATCTATCTATCTATCTATCTATCTATCTATCTATCTATCTATCTATCTATCTATCTATCTATCTCAAATCTATCTATCTATCTATCTATCTATCTATCTATCTATCTATCTATCTATCTATCTATCTATCTATCTATCTATCTATCTATCTATCTATCTATCTATCTCATATCTATCTCTCTCTCTCATATCTATCTATCTATCTATCTATCTATCTATCTATCTATCTATCTATCTATCTATCTATCTATCTATCTATCTATCTATCTATCTATCTATCTATCTATCTATCTATCTATCTATCTATCTACCTACCTATCTATCTATCTATCTATCTATCTATCTATCTATCTATCTATCTATCTATCTATCTATCTATCTATCTATCTATCTATCTCATATCTATCTCTCTCTCTCATATCTATCTATCTATCTATCTATCTATCTATCTATCTATCTATCTATCTATCTATCTATCTATCTATCTATCTATCTATCTATCTATCTATCTATCTATCTATCTATCTATCATTTATCTTATCTAATATTTATTTCATATCTATATGTTTATTTTTGTTAATTTACATTATACTCATGTCTCTATTATAACAAGATGTTTGCGCATGTAATTATTTTGAGATGTGGTTCAGCAACAGTTTGTGTGTGTGTTTATTGTTGTACAGCCTTGTTCAGAGATTATTTAGAAGTTCTCATTCATCGTCTCATTAACTGTATTTCTTCCATTGGGAATAATGCTAGGAATGACCTAGAGCAGTGGTTCCCAAACTTTCTGAGGCCGGGACCCACTTTTGGCCCAAGATTTTTGTTTGGGACCCCCCACTACCGTACTTAGCCCCATTAGAAAAATAAATCCCAGCAACATCAAAAATAACAATAATTGTATTCAAAACCAGAGAATACCATCCAAAGAACAACCAAAATAGAAGTATATTGTGCAACAATGACACAAGAAATTTCATCTGACATGTGTCAACATCATTCGTGGCTAGATGCTGGTACTTAACTCCATTCAAACCATAAGTCCCTGCAACATCGAAAACAACTATAGGGGCCAGTTCACACGTTGCGTAAATACTGCGGATTTTCGGCAACAGAATTAGTTGCGGAAAATCCGCAGCAAATACAGTAGCAGCAAAGTGGATGAGATTGAACAAATTTCATCCACACGCTGCGTAAATACTGAGCGGAAATACTGCTGAGAAATTGACCTGTGGTGCGGAAATTCGTTCCGCACTAGTCAATTGTCTTTACATAAAAGCTGCTTATATGTTGCGGGATTTCCCCATTGAATTCAATTTGATGTAAATCATGCATCAAATAGCAGTTGTTCAGTTTTTTGCTCAAGGTATCCTGCTGCTGTGCGTTACTGAGGTCCGACCCGACCCATCCATCAGCGGCCAACAGAAGTGTAGCTAGGAGTTTAGGACAGGGAGGTGAAAAACACAGTATAATGCCCCTATGGCGCCTCCCCACACAGTATGATATTTCTAAAGCTGCCTCCCCACACAGGATAATGACCCCACATAGCATAATGACCCCGTAGTGCCCCCCACATAGTATAATACCACCTAGCTACCCCCACACAGTATAATGCCTCCATAGCTCCTCCCACATAGTATAATCTGCTATATCTGCCCCCAAACAGTATATTGCCCCCTATAGCTGTCCCCAAAGCTGCTCTTCCATCACTAAATTGCGCCTGTGATTGGGATGTCTTTTCATGACCCCCCAGGGTGTCGTGACCAACAGTCTAGGAAACACTGACCTAGCACATGTATTAAATTCTTGGTCTAATGCCAGTTACCACAAGGTTATAACAACTAGTCACCGTAAACTTCAAGGTGATAATGATTGGTATGTGAGAGGTGAAGACCAATTCCCCATTCAGAATAACACCACTCATGTCCTAAGATTCGCCATGGAGAGCCCAGTCCATGGTTGTCTATCATTGTCCAGCAAATCCATCATGAGATCAAGGTAACAAACTCATGCTATTTTGAAAAAATCAGATATTCCTATTAAATGATCTTCACGACTGTAACTGTCGCGGACCGCAGAACCCTCTCATCCTGCCGACGTCTCCCTCCCCGGAGACGCCAGCACATGCCGGCCGTCCTGCCCTGCACTAGGGTGCACGCGCAAGCTCATTTCCGGCCTTAAAGGGCCAGCACGCACACATGTAAAGAATTTACTAATTACTCCCAGATCACCCTGGACTATAAAAAGGGCCCTGCCCTTCCACTCCTTGCCTGAGCGTTGTTTGTATTCCTATGTTAGTCTTGCAAATGGTCCCTTAGTCTTGTCCTGTTCTTAGTGTTCCTGTGCCCTCCTACCTGTATCCTGTGTTGTATTTGTTCCTGTGCCCTCTCTAGTGTTGGAGTCGTGTTGTGCCGTCTGCTACGCCTGCTGTCTTATACTACGTCTGGTGTCATCCTTGGTACCTCCTGCTACGTTTTGCATCACCTATCATGAAAGTACCATCCGTGCCTAAGCCGCTGCTACTGTCTGGACTATTGCAGGTACCCTTGCGCTTGGACTTTGTATAGACTTGGTACACTGTTTTTTGGCCAGCTTCTACTCCGCTACGGCGGTGCGACCTAGTGGGTCCACATACACACAGATCGTGACAACAACCATATTTCTGCTTGAGATGGGTAATGAAGGCGGTCGTACATTCCCCTATATAAATGCTAAAAGATAAGTTATGTCATGGTCCTGGGGTATGTGGACCCACTAGGCCACTCTGCGGAGTGACAGCTGGCCAAACAACAGTCTATGTAAAAGTCTTTAGCACAAGAGTACCTGTAAGAGTCCAGACAGACACAAGGTGTAGTAGACGCTTTGGCACAGATGGTTCATGGCACAGATGAAGCTTGACGTGGCAGATGGCACCAGATGTGGCAGATGACACCAGACGTGGCAGAGGATACCAGACGTGGCAGAGGATACCAGACGTTACAGATGATACCAGACGTGGTAGATGAGACACACACGACTCAAACAATAGGCTTAGGCTCAGGAACAAACACAGCAACAGGATACAGGAAGCAGGATATGGGAACACTGGGAGCAGGATGCAACTAAGGGAACATTTACAATACAAACATGAGTAGACAACAACAGGGCCCTTTTTATAGTCCTGCGTGATCTGGGGATTGATTAGGTGACTTTTTGCATGTGCGCATGCTGGTCCTTTAAGGCTTGGGACGATCGCGCATGCACCCTAGAGGACACTGTAGAGCAGTACAACCACGTGTGCTGGCATCTCCGAGGAGGGAGACGCCGTCAAGAAGTTAGAAGTCCGCTGTCGCGGCTGTCAGGAGGTAAGAGAAGGCGGCGGTCTGCGACCGTGGCCGTTACAAGTTACTTTAACTTCTTGTCTGGAGAAGACATTGACACGTGTCATGAAGTTAACGTCAATAGGAGAGAGACTCTAGGGCTCAATCATATCCTATGCGGCAACACCTTCAGACTGGATCTAGACCTACTGGTCTGTCAGTCAGGAGAAACACTATGGGAGGCCAATACTGTTTTTTTTTCAAGTAGACCACGCGTTTTGAGACTGTACTGGTCTCTTACAACTGGTTTCTGTCTGATGGACTGGCAGGTCTGGAAGGGTTGTCTTTGTCGGCACCCCTATCCATATAATCTAATTAAGGGGGGGGGGGTTGGTCCCTGTGATAAGCTCTTTTTGGGTGGTAAGTGACCTTATAGGGTTCAATGCTAAAATTGTTAGTGGTCTAGGGTATTGAAGGGGTTAGTGCTAGCATCCCTGGTGGTCTAAGGTAGTGAAGGGAGTTAATGATAGCATCCCTGGTGGTCTAGGGTAGGGAAGGGTGTTAATAATAACCTCTTTGATGCTAGGGTTGTAAATTAATTACTACTAACATCCCTGGTGGTCTAAGGTAATGAAGGGGGTCAGTGCTAACATTACTGGTGGTCTAAATTGATGAAGGGAGTAACTGAAATAATTTTTGCTTCTCTACTGTATTTAAGGGGATCATGCTAACATCCCTGGTGGTCTATGGTAGAGGCACTCTCTCTCTTCATAGAAGCTTTGTCATTGGCTGATGGAGATTATGCCTTGTGTAATGTATTAGAAACCCATGGAGAGCGTGAGAGGGAAGGATCGGTGAAGCAGTGCACTTGTTTTAAAATTTGTGGTGGCCCCTCTCCCCATTAGGGTCCCTGTGAAACTAAACAGGCTGCACAGGCAATATGTCTGCCCATAAAACAGCTTAAAATCTGACTGCCTCAGGCCACATCTCATGAAAACTCCATTATTCCAGTGTCCAGCCCTTTACCCATTCATAATACCGTACCTCTTAAATGTTGCTATGTCAACATTGTAGATAAAAGTCTTAGAATAAACCATTTAAGTTTTCTTTTGTCTCTTTCCAAGAAGGCAACGGATAAAAAAATAAATGCAGACACCCAAGTTTGATCTATCTCCTCAATATTAAAGGCTCCCCTCCCCCCCCCCTTACCAGGCAAAGGCCGCTCTGGCTGAGATCCAACTTACTAAACTTCTATTGAACTTTCAAACCCGGTGAAGAAAATGAGAAAATTGTCAGATGCTTTGTCCTGTCAAGGTTCATTATAACAATATGGATTATTCATTCTGCGGAACTTGTGATGCTGAAAATATTCTATTAACATCTTCGTGCACTGTTAAATTCATGTATTGTCTGTAGTGAGGGCCACCAAACAGGGAGTCAATAGGTGTTCCCGGAAAGAACCGAGCTACCGTAAAAGTATTTAACAGCTTCTTGTGTGTACAATAAGAAGAATGAATGACTGGAAGCCTGACAAAGACGTCAGTCTGAAGATCTGAAGAAGGGCATCTGTTTAATAATACATTCTCATTAACATGTCTATTCTCCTGGGTCAAACCACTTGACGGAATGTACCATATGAGATAACTCCACCAACGAACAGTGATGCGATCATTCAAGAACCCTTTTCTTTACTGAGAATCATTAATGTGCTCAGTGATGGAAGAGAGATCAAAGATCTTGGAAGAAAATTTATTAGGTCTAAAGAGACAGTGGTATCTTTCCTGTATTATTGAAGTATCTACTAACAGAGTCTACGCAACAAAGATTCTTCACTAGATTCGAGGGTCATTATCAATATAGCAATAATAATATTAATGTTCCCATACACTTGTGTTCCCCAACCAGCGAATCGGGTACCACATGTGAATGTTTGGCCCCTTGCATGTTGGTCTTCAGCCATTGACTTATAATGGGGTCTGTTGTGTTTCGGTATAATGTATTTTGTAGCGACGGGAACAATAGTGCTCTATGCTGCGCTATTCTTCCCGTTAAATAGGGAAGGACTGCCGACGGAGGACAGAGTAGTGTGAACTGAGCCTTAGACATGTTATATTTTTATATATCTATAGTAGGTAATTTTTCCCCTTTAAGAGGTCATGCATACAACCGTAAAATGGCTCCATAAAATCTCCGTTATATGTCGCCAATAGACTTCTATGAGGCTCTGCTAGAATTGTAGAATTATGCTGTGTTCTATCGTATGGCGTATTACAGTGCTCATGGCTCGTAGTATGGTACCACATGGCTGTGCCATGTGCATGAGGCCTAATACTCAAAGAAAGGCTCTAGGTTGAGCCGAAATATCGCGTTTACACATGTGGTGAATAAATCAGCCAGGTTATTTGGAACAATGAGACTGTGTGCGGTTTTCTTTCCGATGTATTGGACTTCACTCCTATGCGGGCACTCACCAACTTGGTTGCATGCACTCACCCACTTGGCACCATGGCTACAACTCTAACTGAGAAACTTTGACTAACACTCTTTGGAGACACTGTGGCTGACACTATGGGGGGCGTCAGTTTGGGGTGGCACTAGGGCTAGGCAATTAATTGGAAAAAGGAACAATTAATTGGAACAGAAAACTGAAATTCAATACAGATAACCGAGGTCATCTTGCGCATTTCGTTTTTTTCCGATTTTCTTTCTGGTTTCAACGGTATCTACATCTTAAACAAGATGTAAACAAGAAGTAAATGGGGTGGGCATTGAGGACAACGTGGACCAATATGATGCCTGAAACGCCGGTATATGTCAGAAGTGCAGCGGAACCTGAAAATATGCGCCGAGCCACACAGACTGGAGGAGCAAAGGGATCTCCTGCAGGTCGTGGTTGGAACGGGTTAGGTGAGTATGTATTTTATTAGGCTCTATTGGGGCTGTATGGGGGCATTATACTGCGTGGGGGCATTATACTGCGTAAGGGCAGTTATAAGGACATTATACTGTGTGAGGGGCAGTGTCAGGGAGTATATTATATACAGTAGAATACAGCAGGCTCAGGGGATCTATACTAATTAAATGGCGTGGCATGCAAATAGGGGGCGAGTCATGCAAAAAGGGGTGTGGTCTAAAAATTGCTTATTAATCGTGATTGAGGTTACATGTTCAGTTAATCGTGATTTTGATTTAGGTCATAATCGTCCAGCTGTAGGTGGCACATATTCCCAAATTTACATTGGGTGCAAAAAGTGCTGGTTCCCCTTCAGTGAGTAGGCACAGAATTTGTTAAGCATGTGTGACAAGGCTAAAACCCTGTTGGACAGCCGTTTTTTTGGTAGACTCGATCTAGGCTTCGATCAGCGTGCCTCAAAAACGAACACTTAAACCAAAATCACAAACATCCGTGAGCGTTTGTCCGGTCAGTTTTGCAGCATTTTTGCTAACAAAAAAACGTCACCATAAATACTGTACGCTTGTAGAAAGTTGTAGATCTTTTCATTCAAAAGCATTTATATATATATTTATATATTATCTTTGTTACTTTTGTATCTGAAGTCAAGTACTTATTACAAGAAGGAAATGTAATAATGAATAACTTCCTGCTGCACTATTAATATATAAGGCTGAGTGTATTTAAACCTGAATGAACTAGTTTTATGAGTTATTGGCTTTGGGGGTTTAATAACCCTGCAGGTGCTGGGGTCCTACATCTGGAAAGAGACTATGGCTAACGTAACGTTATTGTCATTTGCAATTGAGAGGTCCTGTAACCTGTATATATGGAGGGGAAGTATGATGGAGATAGGTGCACGGACCAAGATGGGGGTGCACAGACTACACTATGGGTTTCGCAGGAATTCTATGTGCCGTAGCAGTTGACTGGGGCCCTGGTGCCAAATACAAAGACACCAGTATTCTAAATAGTACATGGTAGTGGGGGGCACTTTTACAGATTTTGCATAGGGACCCAAGAGCTTCAAGTTACCCCTCTGATCTATGTTATGAGGCAGTATGATTTCTGTGTTCACTCCGAAATTAGGTTTCTAAGGTCTGCAGGGCCCCAAATTGTGTAGGGCCCAGTGCAGGTGGTGTCACAGAACAGATGATTTGAAGACAGGAGTGATGACAAGAAACGTGAAAACGTGCTAAACGTCACACAATTCTTCTCAGTCACCACAGTTTTATATGCAATGGTTCCGGCAGGCATAAGTTGGCTGGCTGTAATGTCTATGGCCACAGTCCGTCGTTCGGTCATTAACCTCGACGGCCGTGGCCATGGACAGCTTACCTCATTGCAGCGTCGTCCTCCTGTCAGGCGCCGGCACTCACTTCCGGACTCTGAGTGTCTCCGGCGTGCGCGCCTGCACGTGCACGGCCTTAAGGGGCCAGTGAGCGCATTTTTGCAGGAACCCTGCAATCTAGCCCAGGATGCCCTGGGCTATAAAAAGGGCTCTGTCTCCTTGCTCTTTGCCAGAGCGTTGTTCGTTACCCATTGTTTGTCGTGCTTATGGTCTCCCAGTGTCTTCCAGTTTCCCAGTGTACCTTGCTCCTGTATCCCGTATCCTGTTTCCGTGCTACCTAGTGCTATTGCCATGCTGTGCTATTGCCGTGATGTGCTACAGTCTACACTTGATCTGCTACGCCTCACGTGACAACTGCCCGCCGCCTGGTCCTGGACGTGCCTGCCTCGCTACTGACTACGATTGCCTCAGGTACCCTTGCTGAACGAATTGAACTCTGTACTTACCTGTTTGGCCAGCTGCCTTCCCGCTATGCGGTACGACCCAGTGGGTCCACACCCCGCATCGTGACAGTACGCTCTGGCCATGGACTCCGCTGGTCAATTCAAGGGCTTGGCACCCTCCCAAGCCATGCAGGCGAATCTGCTGGATCACCGAGCTAGGCAGGATCAGCTCCTCATGGCAGTGGACTCTATGGCGCAGCAGCTAGGGATGCTAGTTGCTTCTCTTCCTGCCTCTATGCAAGTCCTTCAAGCCGATCCCCCTGTTACTCCTCCTGGCAGCTCCTGTACGGATCCTCGGTTCTCGCTACCATTGCCCTCTCGGTTCGATGGAGACGCCAGTGCTTGTCGGGGGTTTCTGAACCAATGCCACATTCATTTTACCCTGCACTCTCGAGCATTTCCGTCAGATGGAGCCAAGATCGCATTCATCATCTCCCTCCTGACAGGCAAGGCCCTGGCATGGGCTAATCCTATCTGGGAACGTCAGGGATCCGCGACCCGAGATTTCCAGGAGTTTGTGCGAATATTCCGAACTGTTTTTGAGGAGCCTGGGCGAGTCTCATCGGCAGCCACTGCCATCTTCAACCTTCGCCAAGAGGACACCTCTGTGGGCGAGTATACGATCCAGTTCCGGACTCTGGCAGGAGAGCTATCCTGGAACAATGAGGCCTTCGTGGCATCCTATTGGCATGGCCTGTCGTCCGAGATCAAGGATGAACTGGCTGCTCGAGACCTGCCTTCTACCTTGGACGATTGATTCTGAGGGAAAGATCTCACGAGGTTCATCAGAAGCATCGGCGCCCTAGACTGGTGCCCAACTTTCAGCTACCCCTCTTGCCTGCTTCTATTGCTTTGACCGAGGTTTCCGATGCAAGTAGACCAACTAAAATTATCGGTCCAGGAGAAACAGCGCAGGCGCATCTCTGGACTTTGCTTATATTTTGCGGCCTCGCTGGCCATGTCGTGCGTCTGTGCCTTCACAAGCCAAAAAACCCCAGCGCCTAGGTTTGGTTGGAGAGACAACCCTGGGCGTCAACACATTGAATCAAGAACTCTCTTCCAAACTATTCATTCCCGTAACCATAATTGCTGGCGAGAGGTCCCATCAGGTCTCCGCATATCTGGACTCTGGCTCTGCAGCCAACTTCGTCTGCCAGGATCTTGTGGCTCTCCTACAGTTGCCTACTATCTCGCTTGAAAGGCCGCTGATTGTTGCCTCGGTGGATGGACTGCCATTGCCGGACCCAGTTGTGTCCGTAACCAAGCCATTGAGACTCCAAGTGGGAGCCCTTCATGCTGAACTTATCTCCCTGTTTGTCCTGTCCAAGGCCGTCAACCCTGTGCTGCTGGGTTTGCCTTGGCTTCGTCTGCACGCCCCAGTCCTGGATTGAAACTCTGGAGAGGTTCTCCAGTGGGGTCCGAAGTGTCTTGATCGCTGTCTGGGTCATATCCAGTCGCCACAACCTGCTCCTCTTCAGTCTTTGACAGGTTTGCCTCCCTGTTTCTCCATGTTCGGCGATGTCTTCAATAAAAAGGAGGCCGAGACCTTGCCGCCACACTGGGCATATGACTGTCCGATCGACCTGGTTCCTGAATTGTCTCCTCCTCATGGTAGAGTGTACCCTCTCTCCCTGCCAGAGACCCAGTCCATGTCGGCCTACATTAAGGAAACCTGGAGAGGGGTTTCATTCGTAAATCCTCATCCCCGGCCGGAGCGGGGTTCTTCTTTGTTAAAAAGAAAGAAGGATTGTTACGACCTTGCATTGACTACTGAGGCCTAAACCTTTGATTTCTGAACTGTTTGATCGCATACGGGGGGCGAAATTTTTTTATAAACTGGACCTGCGGGGGGCCTCTAATCTGATTCGGATTCGTCGAGGTGACGAATGGAAGACTGCCTTTAATACTTGTGATGGGCACTACGAATACTTAGTTATGCCCTTCGGCCTGTGTAACGCCCCCGCAGTATTTCAAAAATTTGTCAATGACATTTATGTTTGTGTTGTGGTGTATCTTGATGACATTTTGATTTTTTCCCCAGATCCAGTAACTCATCAAAGTCATGTCCGCCAGGTGTTGCTCTGTCTAAGAGAGAATCGCCTTTACGCCAAGTTAGAGAAGTGTGTTTTTGAGAAGAAGTCTCTATCCTTCCTGGGCTATATTATCTCAGATCAGGGCCTCAAGATGGACCCCCAGAAGATAAAGGCTGTCCTGGAGTGGCCACGCCCCCAAGGCTTAAGGGCCATACAACGCTTCCTAGGATTCGCCAACTTCTACCGACTCTTCATCCCCAACTTCTCATCTTTGACAGCTCCTATCTCCACCCTCACTAAGAAGGGTATGAATGCCAAGATGTGGACTCCGGAGGCTGAAGTCGCATTTGAATCCTTAAAGAAAGCCTTCACATCTGCTTCCATTCTGCACCATCCGGATGTATCCCTACAGTTTTCGTTAGAGGTGGACGCTTCCTCGGTGGGTGCTGGTGCACTGTTGTTCCAGAAAAGATCGAAAGGCAAGGCTGTGGTATGTGGCTACTATTCCAAGCTTTTTTCTTCCGCAGAGCGCAACTGCTCGATTGGGGACCGGGAGTTACTAGCCATCAAGCTGGCTCTGCAGGAGTGGAGACATTTACTGGAAGGCGCGGTTCATCCTATCCTGATCTTCACGGATCACAAGAATTTGACCTACCTACAGACGGCCCAGCGGTTGAATCCTCGTCAAGCCAGGTGGTTGTTGTTCTTTGCTCGGTTCCGGTTCGAACTCCACTACCGACCCGCCGACAAGAATGTGAGGGCCGATGCCTTGTCTAGATCTTTTGAAATCGAAGACGCCATGGAATCTCCACAGAATATTATTGACCCATCCTGCATCTTCTCTGTGAATCCCCTGCAAGTTAGAGAAATTCCTCCGGGTAGGACTTTTGTACGTCTGGCTGACCGAGGAAGAATTCTTCGCTGGGGTCACAGTTCTAAGCTGGCAGGTCACGCGGGTGCTCGTAAGACCCAAGATCTAATCACCCGTCAGTTCTGGTGGCCCACGCTACCCAAAGATGTTATGGACTTTGTCTCCTCTTGCACAGTATGTGCAGCAAATAAAGTTGCTCACTCCAGACCTGCTGGCCTGCTCCAACCACTGCCTGTGCCCGTTGCCCCGTGGCAACATGTCGCTATGGACTTTGTCACGGATCTTCCTTCTTCTGCGAGTTGCAGTGTGATCTGGGTGGTAGTAGATCGATTTTCCAAAATGGCTCACTTCATTCCCTTGACCGCCCTGCCGTCTGGTACGCGATTGGCTGACCTCTTCATACAGCACATCTTCCGTCTGCACGGCTTGCCACTGCATATTGTCTTGGACCGAGGGGTCCAGTTCACCTCAAAGTTTTGGAGAGCACTCTGCGGCCTCCTCGGTGTAAAATTGGACTTCTCATCGGCCTATCATCCCCAGTCCAATGGGCAAGTCGAGAGAGTTAACCAGATTATGAAGAACTATCTACGTCACTTTGTTTCCAGGCGCCATGATGATTGGGTGCAGTTGCTCCCGTGGGCAGAGTTCTCCTATAACAACCACACCAGTGAGTCGACCACTTCCAGTCCATTCTTCATCATCTACAGCCAACATCCTCGTATACCTCTTCCTGTTTCTACAATGTCCCAGGTGCCTGCAGCCGACTCAACCTTCAGGGACTTTCTACAGATATGGCAACAGACTTGATCTTCTATCCTGTTGGAGGTGGACCGCATGAAGAGAAAGGCAGATGCAAGAAGACGGGCGCCTCCGCAGTTCCTTCCAGGGACTAAAGTCTGGCTGTCTTCCAGGAATATCCGGCTGAAGGTGCCGTCGTGCAAATTTGCTCCTAGGTTCCTTGGCCCCTTCGAAATCCTGCTACAGATCAACCCGGTATCCTACAAGCTGTGGCTCCCCCCTACCCTCAGGATTCCTAACTCCTTTCACGTCTCCCTGCTGAAACCCATGGTCCTAAACCGTTACTCCAGGACTCCTAGCTCCACAGTGGGCCCGGGCGGCTCATCGGGGACATTCGAAGTAAAGGAGATTCTGGCTACCAAAAAGGTGGGAGGAAGGACATTTTATTTAGTGGATTGGAGGGGGTACGGTCCAGAAGAGAGGTCTTGGGAGCCAGAGGAGAACATCGATGCTCCTGTCCTCGTGAGGAAGTTTCTCTCCCGCTCTGGTCCCAAGAAGAGGGGTCGTAAGAGGGGGGATACTGTAACGTCTATGGCCACGGTCCGTCGTTCGGTCGTTAACCTCGACGGCCGTGGCCATGGACAGCTTACCTCGTTGCAGCATCGTCCTCCTGTCAGGCGCCGGCACTCACTTCCGGACTCTGAGTGTCTCCAGCGGGCGCACAAGCCCGCGCGTGCACGGCCTTAAAGGGCCAGTGCGAGCATTTTTGCAGGAACTCTGCAATCTAGCCCAGGATGTCCTGGGCTATAAAAAGGGCTCTGTCTCCTTGCTCTTTGCCAGAGCGTTGTTCGTTACCCATTGTTTGTCGTGCTTATGGTCTCCCAGTGTCTTTCAGTTTCCCAGTGTACCTTGCTCCTGTATCCCGTATCCTGTTTCCGTGCTACCTAGTGCTATTGCCGTGCTGTGCTATTGCCGTGCTGTGCTACAGTCTACACTTGATCTGCTACACCTCACCTGACGACTGCCCGCCGCCTGGTCCTGGACATGCCTGCCTCGCTACTGCCTACGATTGCCTCAGGTACCCTCACTGAACTAATTGAACTCTGTACTTACCTGTTTGGCCAGATGCCTTCCCGCCACGCGGTACGGCCCAGTGGGTCCACACCCCGCATCGTGACACTGGCTTGCTGTATACTTGTCGCATATATGGGTTCCTCCCCAGTATTTGGGTTGGTCTGGCACTTCAGGCCTAATAGGCCACCAAATGGTGGCTGCTGGCTGCTTCACTTTGGGCTGAGGGCCCCTTGGGATGTGGTTGCTGGTTGCTGATTCACAGGCCTCTATAAGCCTAATATGAGTCGTCACTTCCCTCAGTCTTGCACTATGTTGGCCACTGCCGGTACACCTCTGTCTGACTGACCTGAACATTTCCTTTACGTTCCCACTCTAATCACCTAGCTAGCTCTCCATACAGTGTTGGCTGCCACCGCACTCACTGCACACTCTTCAGGACCAACAACGGATGCAGCATAGCCCTGTTCTCACCAGTCTCTTCTAGGCTCCTCAGTTACAGTCTCTACCCTGTCAGTCCTTCTCTCTCTGTACTCCAATCACTGTCTAGCTTGCAGTCTCAGACCCTCTGTCAGTTTCTCTGCCCTGGGAAATTTGCAGTGCTCCCTTCTTGCGGATGCGGCCCAGCCAGAGTACCACCCAGTATAGCTGACATGTCTAACTCTGACAACAGCCTTCTCAGTCAGAGCTGTAACTCGTCCGCAGCTTCCTCTCTCTCAGACTGCAGGGAGCAGAGGCCCTTTCTCACCCATAAGTACTCTAACTATGCTACATCTCTTAATACTAATAAATAACACACATGAAAACTGAATTCTTATTTGTGGATGGAATTAGGCCACAGCTTTTTTTAAATATTCTTGTAGTAAAAACCACGAACCAACTTACCGCGGAGTCGTGACGCTCAACCGGTTTCACAGCAGCGTAAGATGCCTGTCAGCCAATTACCACTAATTGTGATAACGAACCGCCACAAGGAGGGCATGTAAACCTACACTCCACTCCGACCCCCATTAACCAAGATCAAGGCCTGTTCTATGCCATCCTGCAATCCTGAAAAATGTCAAGGCCAGTATCATTCAGATGAACCCCATCCGGCCGCATAAAGTGACTATTGTCCTCTTCCAACTGTCTATGGCGAATTACTACACCACCCCTATTCCTGACAAAGCGAGCCATCTGTGTATTGACTACTCTCCAGGCTCTTTCTACTGCACCCGTGTCCCTCGCCAAAACACCCACGGGATCACTTCTGACCAAATTATGATCACTTCTGGGAAGGAACCACCCGTTCTTTCCACATCCGTCTTCATCAAAGTCAGCAATTTAGCCATTCTCACGAAACCCAAATCATTTCCTCCTACATGATACACCAACACAACAGGAACCCGAACATCCGTACTTATGGAAACAATTTTAGACAACACTTGGGACCATCGCAGGCCCCACACGCCCCTCTAAAGTACGTCAGCAGACTAGAAGCCCAAACTTCGCCCTCCAGGCCGACATTCAGCTCTTTGGCCAGCTCAAAAGACGTAGGAGTGACCGACTAGCCACACAGTTGGTCGACCTAAAATAGGAAAGAAAAACATGAATTCAGGGCGAACGTAACCAGCATAACATTGCGAGCGCCACCGACCAATCCGCATAACCTTCCCTTCAGAAAGACCAGTCCTAGCCACTTCCGTGGCCACACATATACAGAAAGAATGGGTGCCGTAATCACCCGGGGGGCACCAACAGCCATTAGGCATTTCTAAAGCATTGCAGAGAACTGAAATCTGGTAAGGTGGGTGCCATCCGCATGAGACAGAAATTGATATCCACCCCAATACGTAGCAAAAAACTAAGTGACCAAACCTACCGTGCAAGGGCCACTGACCAAATAATTTAGCAATAACCAAGTTCCCCAACTGGTCCGTCTTAGAACGGGAAATACGCAGGATGATAAAACTAACCCCTACCACTACGTCTCCCAGACCCAAACCGCCAGTTTGGACATGGAAGGAGACACCAATTCACCAACGCGAAGAGCTCTAAAAAATGCCAAACCAAACGCCGCCCCAAACAAGGCCACTTCAAACAGGGAAGAACACAGAGAAGACAGGCTGCCGAGCAAATTAGTCAATAAAGAAATGGAAATGGGCCTTTTACATTCTGAATGCACATACTCCTTCTTCCAACCCTTTAACTCTTGTCTAATCACGAAATGCTTACTAATGTCCTCCCATCCCCGCAGTTGCAAATGAAAGGCAAGCCCATACAAACGACACCGCGCAACCCAAGTCGTGTAATAGTTGCAAATAATCAAACGTCACCTGTAGGTGACTGTCATGAGGACCGTAGATGTTCCAAGAGCCCACACAGGCCAACCACTCTCCCCATGCCTTACCATACGAAGTCCAAGTAGAAGGGACTACTGAATTCCTTACAAGTGGCATTAGTTGCCCATGACCAGCTCCCATAGCCGATCTGGGCAGGATAGCCCTCCATGTCTGCTCCCGCTAAGAGATCTCGAAACACCTGAAATTTAAACCGAGAAAAGGCATCAGCGACAGTATTCCGAACACCAGGCACATGACGGGCTCTAAACCAGATATTAAAGTCCAAGCAACGAAGGACCAAATGACAAAATAGGCTCAAAACTGGAAAGGATGAAGAAGATAGATGATTAATACTGAAAACCACACTCAGATTATCTGTCCAGAAGACTACCCTTTTATTAGCTATGAGACCGAAAAAGGAATAAATGCTGTGAGACAAAAAGATAATGAAAAATACATATTTTTCATTATCTTTTTGTCTCACAGCATTTATTCCTTTTTCGGTCTCATATATTCAGTTGTGATGCTGTTTGGGTTTAACACCCTTGAATCAACCCATTGAACCTTATATGTACTTTATTTATTTTATATTGGGTTACAGAGATTCATGTTGCTTTTTCGGTTTGGCTTTTTATTAGCTAGTTGTGTTCCCCACAACTCGACCGCTACTACAATGGGGAAGAGCTCTACCAAAGTGAGGTTCTTGCACAGACCACTTGCCTCCCAAACCGGTGGCCAAGGGTGGGCGCACCAATGACATCCCAGGATAGCACCAAAACCTGTGGATCTGGCAGCATCCGTACGTCCTCATTTGATACTTCCACATCCTGATAACATATTGAAATGACGGGGTAGGGAGACAGACAGGTGAGCCCTAATCTACCCGCCAATCAGTCCCTGCCTACTTGCATGACCCGTCCTAGGCGACGTCGTACAACTGGGCGACGGTCCCTACGCTCAATATGTGCACGACAGACAAACAGACAAGGGTACACAGAAGCTAAGGGAAATGGGGCAGTTGCCTAAGGCAACACTGTGAGCAACAAGAGTAGTGAACGAGCCGAGTCAAACCAGGACTGTACGAGGTACCAAACGCAGAGCAGGAGTGTAGTAAGTAAAGCCAGGGTCAATATGAAGCAGAGGTCAATAGTAATAGCAGGAACAGCAGAGCCAGGAAACAAGAGAGAATCACAGGCAAAGGCAAGAAGCAAATGAAGGTATACATAGACCGAGGGCGGGAGCTAGAACTGTCTGGCCAGGCTGTGATAGGTTCTCTCACTCCTCAGCCTACCAGCCTGAGTGGTAGCAGATTGAGTCACTCTATCAGACCTAGGAGCAGATGCAGACTGATTAACCACAGGCGTCGACACAGAAGCTGTGTCTGGCAGATCCTTTACACATATATGACCATTATATTGGGACAAAAATTGTTTCCATACCAGCAAATCCAAACTTAAGGCATTGGTTATACAGATCCTGTGCCAAGGGGATCTCACCCCCCGGGTGGCCAAAGACAGGCGACGAGAAAAAACATCGCCATGGGCATGATGCGGCAGGCAAAAAGACCAGCAAATCAAGCAGTGATTGCATTTGTCGGAGGGTAACCTTTTTAACCGTACAAAAACCATCCACGAGGTCGCACATTTTTGACAGCTTATCCGCGGGCAATCGAATAACCATCAGCGTCGTGTCCAGTTCAATGCTCAAAAAGGAGAGCGAAGTGGACGGGGCCTCTGTTTTCTCTTCCGATAAGTGGACCCCGAATCGACTCATGAGGAAACGGAAGGTATTTAGAAAGAAACCACATTGGGGCCATTCGCCGGGCCAACAAATAAGAAATTGTCTAGGTAATGTAATGCAGCCGAGGAGCCAGTCTCATATCGCACCACCCATTCCAAAAAAGAGCTGAACAACTCAAAGAAATGGCAAGATATAGAGCAGCCCATGGGCAGACACATACCGAAATAATAAGAATTGTCCACCCTACATCCCAATAAGTGAAAACAATCGGAGTTAACTGGCAACAGGCGGAAGGCCGATTCTATGCCAGATTTAGCTAACAAAGCCCCGGGGCTGCAGGCTCTGACTAACCCGACCGCCCTGTTGAAGGATACATAAGACACAGTTGATTCTTCCTTTGAAATACCGTCATTTACGGAACGCCCCGCCATCCTCCCCAAACCAACCTCCTTGCAAATCTTATCTCTCATTACATGAGGCTTGTCCCGAGCCGATTTGAGGTTAGCGGAGATAAAGGGGGATCTACTAAGCGTAAAGGGGATGAAAAAAACAAAAGTGAACACAAAACTGGAGGGAACGCTCACTGGAGTCCTTGGAGTCAGTATGCCATTGGGGCTTAGGGGGGGGGGGGCGGCTTGAGGTTGAACACTCATATTTGAAACGGCAGAGACCATAGAACCTGCAGTGAACTTCATTGAAGAGCTATCAGGTGCCTGGTCTTTTAAATGCTTGAAAGGGGGGCAGCCTTTGCGACATCATTAACCTCATCCAGACATCAGTAGCTTTGACCGCCCAACCTACAGATGGCTGGAGCGATAACTGACGACTAAATTCTTCGTCATACCGCCAACATGCAGAACCTCTGTGCGTCTTGAAAGCATTATAAATTACATAAACATATATGAACAACTCAGAACACCTCTGGGAGTGTTTTTGCCCCATAATACAACCTAACACAGAAAACGCTTGCAACCAATTACTCGTGATTTTCACTACTTTTAGGCGTTTGTCTAAAGGCCGTTCCATACGCCTTTCCTTATCCACTGAAGGCTTGTCCACGGAAACTAATGAGCATATATCAACGTAAGCATTATGCCATATTTTTTGTTTAACTTCCTCGCTGACGTGAGCACCTAGTAGGCTAACGCCGCAGAAAAAACTCTCTTTATAAACGCCTGCCGGGACACTCGGTGGGGGGTGGGTGGTAGAGGAAACCACAGGAGCGAGCTTTTCAACGAAGGATTTTAACACTCCTAAAACATAATTTCCCGCACCCCAAGCCCCAGTGAAATGGCACTCACCATCTTGTGGTACAGCCAAAGATCTCGAAGGGCAAAACCTGAGATGAGGGCGGCGTGTCTACCGACCTAGGAGGCAGAAGCCCAGCTGATGATCCGGACTCACTTCCACTTGATGCTTGCTGTTCCATGCTGTATGCTATGTGAGGCTCTCATACAGCAGGGGAAGGGAAACCCTGTGCTGCTGGGCATGTAGGTGCCCGGCTAAGGACACTAGCGCTCGCTGGATAGTTACAGCAGGGGAAGGAAGAACCAGGCTGGTTGCCTCTGCAGCAGACCTGGAGGGGGGCGCCGCTACGCTTCTAGCTACAGCAGTGGTGAAAATGGTCATAGTGCTAATCTCCAGGCACCGTCAGGAACCATGGGGACTGGGGCTCAATCTGGACTACAGCCTTTTCCGCCAATTCAGGCCGCCCACGCGGCTCAGACGGGATGCCAGTCGCAACATGGGCAGATCCAGCAGCCCCAAGGGCAGAGGTAAGCCAGCCAACTCCGTCACTCCTCAACTTCTGCATGAACATTTCCATAAAGGGATCAGCCATTACACCGGTACCCACAACTCTTTTTCCACAGATCCAGGCAAAAAGAGACCAAACGTTTAGGGGAGTGATCTTTTATACCCCTAACAGCACCTGACCTGAAGAAAATCCACCTACAAATTTTAACCTTTTTTACACCCATTGTGCCTACAATTTAGATAGAGCCATCAAATCAACCATCCCTTGCCGGACTTGCAAAAAAAATAGTTATAACATCAGCTCAACACTATACACAGTGCAATATACACAGTGGCCGGACTGACCACTGACTGTGTGCCACCTAATGGAGAAAAGACACATAACCAGCAGATAATAGCGGACAACAGCATATCTTAAAGGTACAGTGCACTATTATACTTGCGTACTATTTATGAAGAGCCCAAATAACAATAAAGCATGTAAAGCAACATTTCTCTTTATTTCCCCAACTTTACAGACTGTTAACAGACATGTGTGAGTCTATGAGCAGCTGTCATTCTGGAGGACAGCTGGCATCCGTGCATTGCATGTGGCACATTGAATTTAATGTTTGCCATGAACATACCCTTACATTACATATAAACTCCTATTAAAGGGCGTCTGTCACCAGATTTCTCCCCTCCCAAGCCGCTTACACCACTAGACCCATGTAGAGTAACGCAGTGGCTACATACCTTTATTACAGGTGTTGGAGCTTTCAAAAGTGTTAATAATGAGATTAATTTCATATGCCAATTAGGACCAGGTGCCCACTGAAGCGGGAAGCTTCCTGCACTTTCATCCTTAGTGCCCCTCCGTCCCCTCTCCTCTGGATTTTACTGACGTCTCTGCTCGTCTGCTACATCATACGCCGCTCCAGCTGAACAGATGAGCTTGACCGCTGCATCCAGATGGGGAGGTGGCCGGGAGTTACGTAAATAGCCAAGTTCATTGCGTTTGGCTGTTTCTGTAACTCCCATAGAAGTAAATGACCTTTAGATGCAGGCCTTGCCGGGAATCCCGTAGCTGTGCCATCAATTTCTTAGATGTGAATAACTAGTTAGGGAATGCTCACACAGGGCGGATATGCTGCATAAAAGCACACAGCGTATCCGCCTAGGGCGCCGCAGGAAATTCCAGCTGAAAAACCGCACCAAATTGTGCAGTTTTTTGGCCGTTGCGGAAAACTGCATGTAAAAAAAAGTTTCATATTTACGTAGCCATGGCGACGCATCCCTCTGCCAGCTGTCAGCCTGGCCTCCTGGGATGACGTTTCATCCAATGTGACACCGCTGCACCGCTGCATGTGATTGGCTGCAGCGGTCACATGGGATGAAACATCATTTCAGGAGGCCGGCCTGGATGAAGAAGCACAAAATTGCATTTTTGGTGGCGGAATCACAGCTTTTCCGGCGCAAATAAATGCAAGATCTGCTTTGTTGCCATTGAAGTCATCGGGGTAAAACCAGAAGAAAAAAGCAGCGATTACGCAAATACAAATGCTGCGGATTAAAAAACGCACCGCAGGTCAATTTCTGAGCGTTTTTTTTCATTTATCATTTACGCAGTGTGTGGATAAAATTTGCTTCAAATCTCATCCACTCTGCTGCTACTGTATTATGCTGCGTATTTTCCTCAAGTAAATCTGTTGCGGAAATTCCGCAGTATTTAAGCTACGTTTGAATTAACCCTTACATTTTTATTATTCCTTTGAAAACTACATGGGACTACAGAGCACTTTAATTAAGAAAAGAGAATCTCCCCCTTAAATCTGGGATCCTTTCTGCAGCCATTATCATATACAGTATATCACGAGTTCACATAATGCGTCCACAAGTTATAAGCTCAGCCTCTCCGGTACTCAAGGACAGACGTAGCTGTAAGAAATACATATTGTCCATGAATAGTGTTGATTTGTGGAGAGGTAAATGTAGATACACGACTAAGTTGAGCACAGTTCATGATTTCTCCTGTTCCATCTGCATGAACATCTGGTGTACAGGTGCCAAACACTGCGGAAGCCTCTTCTGTCCCACAGGAGGCAGAAATCAGAATCCTGACAATGAATGTGCTTAACAATAAAATATGTGTACGCGGAGCATACTGACAGACTCACACGCTGCGCAGCAGCTGCAACACAGCGCCAGTGTACACACTACCAGAAACATCAGCAAAACCATCATCAAGACGTCAGGGTAAGAATCAGTGAAGACTAGACTTCTGGTAGGTTGGCACTAACATATTTTGGGCATTTATTTCCCTTGTAGACATCGCATGACTTTTGTAATCAATTTCATCTTAAAGTGGTGACTCTAAAGATATTGGTGGCATATCGCTAAGATGGTGCCACCAACAATGTCCGATTGACAGGGTCCGATCTTTGTCAACCACTAGAACAAGAAAAGCTCGGAAAGTACTTAGTCCCCTGTCAGCTCCGCTCGGCATAGTGAGCTATTGACTATAATAGGCCTCCGAAGAACGCCGGAAAGAGCCTACAGGAGAGGAAGGAGCAAAGCACTTTTCTAGTTTTCTAGCGATCGCTGAGAGTCACAAAGGTCAAGTCCTTGCCAATAGGACATTGGTGGCATATCCTAAAAAGTGCCACCAATGTCTATCCTGAGAGAACACCTTTAAGTTACCCATAGTCATAAGATAGTTGATCTAAAGCTGGCCTTACACATAAGACAATGATCAATCGATCCCATCAGCAACAAAAGAGACTAAGCTGCAAGGAGTGGCAAATTATCGGGGACAGATTCAACCGATTATGCCATACACATGTATTTTCGACCAACCACAAACTTTACAACCTGGCTGATCACATTTTCCGCAGACAGAAGCCTGTCGTTCGCCATTGCGACAATAATTCGCTTTCATTTTTTAAACTAAGAACTGCCAAAATGGTCAAAATTAGCCATTTCAGTTTACTTTTATCTCGTGTTTATTTCCAGTGGTCTACATTGGACCAATGGACATAAGATCGTTTGAAGATCCCACCAAAATTGGCTGTATCTACCAACACTATAGCTATATCTAACAATACTATAGCTAAACAAATTAAACAGCACTTGGCCAACAATTGTTTCCTTTGAATCCCCCGGAAACTTGCATGCTCAAGTTGGCATATTTATTTCAACAGGGAGCGGGGGATTAGCAGCTGCCAGTCATCACTGGCAGCATTTAAGCTGCCCATGCACATTGGATGATAATTGGCATAACCCGTTGATCTCAGAGGGACCGGTAGATGGTAGATGTTGGAGAAAAAAAAGGATCCGGATTTAATTTAACTTCAACGTCAGTTCCTTTGTTCTCGTGGGAGATAAGCCTCTAAATTAAAGAATTCCCCTCTCCCTATTGAAATAAAAATGCACGCTCAGCCGAGCCGTGCGTGAATGTTAATGGTGAAGTCAGGAGGAATAGCTGGCAGCGAAAAAGGGCTAAAGTGTATGGGCACCTTTATTTCTGAGTAGAGCAAAGCATCAGGTATATGAAAATCCAACTTGGCTGATCCTTCTTATTCCCAATGGCAGGCGTTGGGTGAATGTTGGCCTGCCCTCATATACAAATTGGAAAATATGGTGAACTTTTCTGTACTGTCTATGGTCAGCTTTAGGCAAGTTTACTTATGAGTTCCATACTTGATGCTCTCCAGTCATATATACCACCCAATGTCCCCAACTTCTGTTTGGTGAATGTCTTAACTGAAAGCGGTTCTATCCTCAGACTATGATGCCCTATATGAGAGTAGCATAGTATGGGGACAGGTCCACTCTCTTATTAGAAAAATACTTTTTGTGCCATTTGATTAATAGGAGCGTTCAAAGAATGCACCAGACTTATAGTTATGAGTCCGATGTATTCATGAGGAGCATGCTCCCCCGCCTCTCCCTGTTCTCTTATATATAGGGAGCATAGTTTGATCACAGGTCCGCTTTCATATTTGTATTCTTAATGCACAAATAGATGTCCTCCCCCCATATGTACTCCTTGGGGGCCTCAGTTCAAGTTTGCATATCCTACCATTTCAATAAAAAGAGATGATAATAAAAGCATTAGGATGTTCGACTCATAAATTATAGACTACTGGTATGTCAGTAGAACAGCATTACGGGCCCAAGCACATAGGTGTAATATGTCTATAATATGGCACCGATAGAAGTCTAAAGGGCCCTACCGTACCTCCGTATGCCTCCAATTTCATACAGAGCCATGCAGAGATTTCACTTGTTGGATTCATGCTGAATCTGACAGGAAAAAAAGGGTGGCATACTCCATTGGGTGCCATATTACAGAGCAATACAGAGCAATTACCCTAGAAGCAATATCTTATAGGAAGCTGTATAGAGACATCATAAGGCGGCATATAGAGTGGCACATGTGTTGGGGCAGCAGCCAGGGGTGTGCGACCTGTGTGACTGGGCTGACTTTTCATTGGGGTACAAACTTTATTCTGCAGATGATTTGCACCTAAATGGAAGGGGGTCCGCTGTGCTGGGGGAGAGAATTCTAGCTTGGGTGGCGGAGTATTTAAACTAGGGCTGAGGAGGGAGGTCAATGTAGAAAATAAAGGAGTAGTTATGTTAGAGAAGGGTCAGACTATATTGGTGGGGGGGGGGGGGGAACAGACTGTGGGGAGAGGACTAGACAACAGGATAAGGAAAAATCCTTTTGTTACAAAACAGCAGTGAATATAAAAATGCCCAAATAATGTCAAATAATCGCATTTCTGATACTAAAAGTGAAAAACTGAAAGGCAAGTTAAAGTATGTTCACAAATGCCAGAAGTCTAGCAAGTAAAATGGGGCAGCTGGAGGCCTTGGTACTGGAAGAAAATATAGATATAGTTGGTGTTGCTGAAACATGGCTGGACTCTTCACATGACTGGGCTGTAAATCTACAGGGTTTTACACTGTTTCGGAAAGGCAGGGCGAATAGGAAAGGTGGTGGTGTATGTCTGTATGTGAGAAGTGATATGAAGGTGGTGGTGTATGTCTGTATGTGAGAAGTGATATGAAGGCGGTGGTGTATGTCTGTATGTGAGAAGTGATATGAAGGCGGTGGTGTATGTCTGTATGTGAGAAATGATATGAAGGCGAGTGTGAAAGAGACAATAGTGGGTGAAGACTGTGAGGAGATGGAAGTTCAGCTATATAAACAGATGGAGCGGGCTGCACAGGCTGGTACTGTAGTGATAATGGGAGATTTTAATTACCTGGATATTAATTGGCATCATGGTTCGGCTTCAACTGCAAAGGGGTGACATTTCCTCAACCTGTTGCAGGAAAATTTTATGGGCCATTTTGTGGAAGACCCGACTAGAGGTGAAGCTCTGTTGGATCTGGTCATTTCTAATAATGCCGAGCTTGTTGGGAACGTCAATGTTCGTGAAAACCTCAGTAACAGTGATCAGAATATAGTTACATTTTACCTATACTGTGAAAAACAAACACAGGCTGGGAGGAATAAAACACTTAATTTTAAGAAGGCCAATTTCCCCAGGATGAGGGCTGCAATTCAGGATATAGACTGGGAAGAACTAATGTCAAATAATGGTACAAATGATAAATGGGAGATTTTCAAATCAACTTTGGGTAATTATAGTGCAAAATGTATTCCTATAGGTAACAAGTATAAACGACTAATATTAAACCCCACATGGCTTACACCTTCTGTGAAAGGGGCAATACATGACAAAAAAAGGGCATTTAAAAAATACAAATCTGAGGGTACATATGCAGCCTTTGTAAAATATAAAGAGCTTAATAAAATCTGTAAAAAGATAATAAAATCAGCAAAAATACAAAATGAAAGGCAGGAGGCCAGGGATAGTAAAACAAATACCCAAAAATTCTTCCAGTATATAAATGCAAAAAAGCCAAGGTCTGAACATGTAGGACCCCTAGATAATGGTAATGGGGAGTTGCTCACAGGGGATCAAGAGAAGGCAGAGTTACTAAATGGGTTCTTTAGCTCTGTATATACAACAGAAGAAAGAGCAGCTGATGTAGCCGGTGCCAGTGCTGTTAATATATCAGTTGATATAATGAATTGGATGGATGTAGAAATGGTCCAAGCTAAATTAAATAAAATAAACGTACACAAGGCCCCGGGACCAGATGGGTTACACCCTAGAGTTCTTAACCCCTTCCTGCTCCTGGACGTACAATGAGGTCATGGTAACTATAGCGTTCGCGCTCCATGACCTAATAGTACGTCTCGGGAGTAACGGCCGTTTCGGCCGTCCTCCCGACACATACAGGAGCTGTGACAGCTGCTGTCTTGTTCAGCAGCTGTCACAGCTCCTACAGCGGGGACCGATCGCTGTGTCCCGGCTGATTAACCCCTTAAAAGCCGCGCTCTATAGAGATCGCGGCTTTTTAGGGGTTAAGCTGCCATCGCCGGCCTGCTACACGATAGCGGCCGGCGATGGTGACTATGGCAACCGGACACCAAACAATGGCGTCGGGCTATGCCATAGACCGAAGCCTAGTGGGTCCTGACAACGTCAGGACCCACTATGCTTGCTGTCAGTGAGTAGCTGACAGTTCTAATACACTGCACTACGCATGTAGTGCAGTGTATTAGAATAGCGATCAGGGCCTCCTGCCCTCAAGTCCCCTAGTGGGACAAAGTAATACAGTAAAAAAAAGTTAAAAAAAGATGTGTAAAAATAAGAAAATAGAAGTTTTAAAAGTAATAAAAGTAAAAATCCCCCTTTTTACCTTATCAGTCATTTATCCCGCACGGTGAACGCCGTAAAAGAAAATAATAATAAACCGAACCACAATCACAATTGTTTGGTCACTTCACCTCCCAAAAAATGGAATAAAAAGAGATTAAAAAGTCGCATGTACCGAAAAATGGTACTGATCGAAACTACAGTTCGTTACGCAAAAAATAAGTCCTCGCACGGCTTTATTGATTGAAAAATAAAAACGTTCTGGCTCTTAGAATAAGGTAACACAAAAAGTGAATGATTGTTTACAAAACGTATTTTATTGTGCAAACGCCATAAGACATAAAAAAACTATAAACATCTGGTATCGCCGTAATCGTATCGCCCCGCAGAATAAAGTGAATATGTAATTTATAGCGCACGGTGAACGCTGTAAAAAAAATTGAATAAAAAAACAATAGTAGAATTGCTGTTTATTAGTCACCACGCCACCTAAAAATAGAATAAAAACTGATCAAAAAGCCGCATGCACCCCAAGAAAACTACAATGGATTCCTCAAGGGGTCTAGTTTCCAAAATGGGGTCACTTTTGGGGGGTTTCCAATGTTTTGGCACCACAAGACCTCTTCAAACCGGACATGGTGCCTAATAAAAAAGAGGCCTCAAAATCCACTAGGTGCTCCTTTGCTTCGGAGGCCGGTGCTTCAGTCCATTACCGCACTAGGGCCACATGTGGGATATTTCTCAAAACTGCAGAATCTGGGCAATACGTATTAAGTTGTCTTTCTCTGATAAATCCTTTTGTGTTGTAAAAAAAATGATATAAAGAGGATTTTCTGACAAAAAAAAAATGTAAACTTCACCTCTACTTTGCTCTAAATTTCTGTGAAACACCTAAAGGGTTCATAAACTTTCTAAATGCTGTTGTGAATACTTTGAGGGGTCTAGTTTCTAAAATGGGGTGTTTGATAGGGGTTTCTAATATATGGGCCCCTCAAAGCAACTTCAGAACTGAACTGGAACCTAAAAAAATAAATAAATGAGGCAATACTTCGCTTCTTACATTATACTGATAATGAGCTGTGCCCACCCCGAGATGATCCCAGTTTTGACCGTTTGTATAAACAGAGACCCCTATTAGACCGTTCCAGTGCCCGGTTTTCCCAAGCATACACCCCCGAGAAGTGTGTTTCTATTGATGAGTCCCTGGTACATTTTAAAGGGAGGGTTCAATTCCGCGAGTACCTGCCGGGTAAGAGAGCAAGGTATGGCGTGAAGATGTATAAGCTGTGAGAGTGCATCAGGGTATACCTACAGGTTTAGGATATATGAAGGAAAGGCCACCCCCAAACCAGACTGCATCCTGGACTACATGGGACATGGGAGGGATGGACTTGTCAGATCAAATCCTGAAGCCCTACAGCACCATGCGGTGTGGTATAAGAAGCTGGCCGGGCACATCATACAGATGGCTTTGTACAATGCGTACGTGCTACGTCGATGTGCAGGCCAGACGGGAACTTTCCTGGAATTTCAAGAGGTGATTATCAAGAACCTAATCTTTAGGGACCAAGAAGGGGGGGCACCCAGTACTTCTGGAAGCGGGGCCACACGCATCGTACCAGGGTGGCAACACTTTCCAGGAGAAGTTCCCCAAGCTGGCAAGAAGGGAAAAAGTCAAAAGAGGTGCAAAGTCTGCTATAAGAGGGCTATAAGGGATGACACAATATATCAATGTGACACGTGTCCCGAATAACCAGAGCTCTGTATGAAAGAGTGTTTTAAAATTTATCATACATCCCTTGGTTTATAATTTACCGCAATTTTACTTACCCTGATGCACTCCGCACAGCTTATCCCCCCTCGTCTTTCCCCTCTGAGCCCTGCTGTGTGTCCAGGCAGCTGATAACAGCCACATGTAGGGTATTGCCATACCCGGGAGAACCCACATTACAGTTTATGGGGTGTAGGTCTCCGGTCAAAATGCTCACTACACCTCTAGATGAATGCCTTAAGGGTGTAGTTTTTAAAACGGGGTCACTTCTTGCGAGTTTCAACTGTACTGGTACCTCAGGTGCTTCTGCATACATGACTTCGCACTAGAAAATCCCCAGTAGGCCAAATGGTGGTCCTTTCCTTCTGAGCCCTCCCATGGGCCCAAACGGCAGTTTATCACCACAAATCGGGTATTGCGGCACTCAGAACAAATTGCGCAACAGAATGGGGTATTTTGTTTCTTGTGAAAATAAGAAATTTTCAGCCAAAATGACATATTATTTGAAAAAAAAAATTTTGTTTTCATTCCCAGTCCAATTCAAATAAGTTTTGTGAAAAAACTATGGGTTCGAAATGGTCACAACACCCATAAATGAATTCCTTGAGGGGTGTAGTTTCCGAAATGGGGTCACTTCTGGTGGGTTTCCATTGCTTTGATACCTCTGGGGCTCTGCAAATGCGACATGGCACCCGAAAACCAATCCAGCAAAATCTGGACTCCAAAGAACAAATAGCGCTCCTTTGCTTCTGAGCCCTCCCATGGGCCCAAACGGCAGTTTATCACCACAAATGGGGTATTGCCGCACTCAGGACAAATTGGGCAACAAAATGGAGTATTTTATTTCTTGTGAAAATAAGAATTTTTGAGCTAAAATAACATATTATTGGAAAAAATATTTTTTTTTTAAATTCCCAGCCCAACTCAAATAAGTTCTGTGAAGAAACTATGGGGTCTAAATGGTCACATTACCCATAAATGAATTCCTTGAGGGGTGTAGTTTCCAAAATGGGGTCACTTCTGGTGGGTTTTTATTGCTTTGATACCTCTGGGGCTCTGCAAATGCGACATGGCACCCAAAAACCAATCCAGCAATATCTGGACTCCAACAAACACATAGCGCTCCTTTCCTTCTGAGCCCTCCCATGAGCCCAAACGGCAGTTTATCACCACAAATGGGGTATTGCCACACTAAGAACAAATTGGGCAACAAAATGGGGTATTTTGTTCCCTGTGAAAATAAGAAATTTTGATCACAAATGACATTTTATTGGAAAAAATGAAATTTTTTTCATTTCACAGCCCAATTCAAATACGTGCTGTGAAAAAACTGTGCTGTCAAAATGGTAACAACAACCATAAATGAATTCCTTGAGGGGTGTAGTTTCCAAAATGGGGTCACTATTGGGGGATTCCTACTGTTTTGGCACCTCAACACCTCTTCAAACCTGGCATGCTGCCTAAAATATATTCTAATAAAAAAGAGGACTCAAAATGCACTAGGTTCTTCTTTGCTTCTAGGGCTTGTGTTTTATTCCACGAGCGCACTAGAGCCACATGTGGGACATTTCTAAAAACTGCAGAATCTGGACAATACATATTTAGTAGTGTTTCTCTGGTAAAACCTTCCGTGTTACAGAAAAAAAATGAATAAAATTGAAATTCAGCAAGAAAAATGAAATTTGCACATTTCACCTCCACTTTGCTTTAATTCCTGTGAAATGCCTGAAGGGTTAAAAAACTTTCTAAATGCTGTTTTGAATACTTTGAGGGGTCTAGTTTTAAAAATGGGGTGTTTTATCAGGGTTTCTAATACATAGGCCCCTCAAAGCCACTTCAGAACTGAAGAGATACCTTAAAAAAAAGGCTTTTGAAATTTTCAAAAAAATGTGAGAAATTGCTGTTTATGTTCTAAGCCTTGTAACGTCCAAGAAAAATAAAATAATGTTCAAAAAACGATGCCAATCTAAAGTAGACATATGGGAAATGTGAACTAGTAACTATTTTGGGTGGTATAACCGTCTGATTTACAAGCAGATGCATTTAAATTCTGAAAAATGCTATTTTTTTCAAAATTGTCTCTAAATTTTGCAATTTTTCACCAATAAACACTGAATATATCGACCAAATTTTACCACGAACATGAAGCCCAATGTGTCACGAGAAAACAATCTCAGAATCGCTTGGGTAGGTTTAAGCATTCCGACGTTATTACCACATAAAGGGAAATATGTCAGATTTGAAAAATGGGCCCTGAGCCTTAAAGGAACAGTGTCATCACAAATTATTTTTTTATATGTTAAAGATGTTAGTGCTTTATTAAAAACGTTTATATTCATTTGTGTGTTTGTGTTTTACTTTTTCTTATTTTTACACTTTTTCTTCCCTATGGGGGCTGCCATTTTTTGTTCCATTTCTGTCTGTGTCGATTAACGACACAAACAGACATGGAATACGGCAGCCACAGTCCCATAGGGACTGCGAACGGCTCCCGTCCCATTGACTTCAGTGTACGGCGTCTGCGTGGGAACTGCGCATGCGCCGCTCCCACACAGTCCAATTCGAAATTGGCGCCGTCCGGCGCCATTTTCCTGTGGACCGGAAGTCGCGGCAGGACAGTAATATTACTACTTCCGGTCGCGGCTTCCGGATTTGTGCACTTGGACCAGCGGCAGCAAACGGAGCGGACGGGCCGGAGGGAGCCGCGGCGGCAGGAGCAGGTAAGATATTTCAATGTATGTTCGTGTTTGTGTGTGTTTACTACTGTATGTAAACCTACTACACTGTGTGTTAGCTCAAAAAATGGCGACACACAGTGTAGGAGGTTACACCGTTCAAACCCCTCGTTTATCCCGGCACTAGCCAGGATAAAGGAGGGGGGGATGCTGAGAGCTCACTAGAGCGAGGGCTTTTTACCCAATTTTGCAAAGCTGCAATTTTGGGAAGAGCTCCATCTAGTGACCAAAAATGGGTAGTATTATAAATTAGAATTAATTTATAATATTTCCTGACTCGTGAAAAAAATAAAAAAAATTTGAACAATGTTTAATCACCCACACACTAAATGTTTAATTTTTTTTAAAAAAACATGTTTTTCTGGCAACACATTCCCTTTAAGGCCAAAACTAGGCTGCGTCCTTAAGGGGTTAAAGAGCTTAGTTCAGTTATTTCTGTCCCCCTCTTCATAATATTTAGAGATTCTCTAGTGACTGGTATAGTGCCAAGGGACTGGCGCAGGGCAAATGTGGTGCCTATTTTCAAAATGTGCTCTAGGTCTTCCCCCGGGTAATTATATACCAGTAAGCTTAACATCCATCGTGGGGAAAATGTTTGAGGGGCTATTGAGGGACTATATACAGGATTATGTGACAAAAAAAATAGTAAAACCATGCTGGTTGTCACTTATAATACTAAGGACAGAAGCTGTCAAACTAACCTGATTTGTTTTTATGACGAGGTGAGCAGATGCCTAGACAGGGGGGCCGCTGTGGATATAGTTTTTATATGAGGGGTGAGCAGAAGCCTAGACAGAGGGGCCGCTGTGGATATAGTGTTTTTGGACTTTGCAAAGGCATTTGACACTGTTCCTCATAGACGTCTAATGGGTAAATTAAGGACTATAGGTTTAGATAGTATAGTTTTTAATTGGATTGAGAATTGGCTCAAGGACCGTATCCAGAGAGTTGTGGTCAATGATTCCTACTCTGAATGGTCACCAGTTATAAGTGGTGACCCCAGGGTTCAGTGCTGGGACCACTATTATTCAACTTATTTATTAATGATATAGAGGATGGGATTAATAGCACTATTTCTATTTTTGCAGATGACACCAAGCTATGTAATAATGTTCAGACTATGGAAGATGTTCGTGAATTGCAAGCGGATTTAAACAAACTAAGTGTCTGGGCATCCAGGTGGCAAATTAAGTTTAATGTAGATAAATGTAAAGTTATGCATCTGGGTACCAACAACCTGCATGCATCATATGTCCTAGGGGGAGCTACACTGGGGGAGTCACTTGTTGAGAAGGATCTGGGTGTACTTGTAAATCATAAACTAAATAACAGCATGCAATGTCAATCAGCTGCTTCAAAGGCCAGCAGGATATTGTCGTGTATTAAAAGAGGCATGGACTCGCGGGACAGGGATGTAATATTACCACTTTACAAAGCATTAGTGAGGCCTCATCTAGAATATGCAGTTCAGTTCTGGGCTTCAGTTCATAGAAAGGATGCCCTGGAGTTGGAAAAAATACAAAGAAGAGCAACGAAGCTAATTAGGGGCATGGAGAATCTAAGTTATGAGGAAAGATTAAAAGAATTAAACCTATTTAGCCTTGAAAAAAGATGACTAAGGGGGGAAATGATTAATTTATATAAATATATTAATGGCACATACAAAAAATATGGTGAGATCTTGTTCCATGTAAAACCCCCTCAAAAAACAAGTGGGCACTCCCTCCGTCTGGAGAAAAAAAGGTTCAACCTGCAGAGGCGACAAGCCTTCTTTACTGTGAGAACTGTGAATCTATGGAATAGTCACCGCAGGAGCCGTCACAGCAGGGACAGTAGATGGCTATAAAAAAAGGCTTAGATCATTTCCTAGAACAAAAAAATATTAGCTCCTATGTGTAGAAATTTTTACCTTCCCTTTTCCCGTCCCTTAGTTGAACTTGATGGACATGTGTCTTTTTTCAGCCGTACTAACTATGTAACTATGTAAAATCCCTGTGTCATGCTCCACCCCCTTAATCCCTGCCCTGGACATAATATACGTTTTGCCAGAGTGTTCCAGGAAATTTTGTTGCCTTATGTTGAATAGAATCTATAGCAAAAAGCTGATGTCAGTTAATGTGTCTATTCTATGGACACGTGGAAGTGGGAAATATTAGATTTTAATAATATTACCCTGCAATGTCAATCATACAGATCCCCCATGTGTGACTCTTAGACTGGTCTGTGACTACTCCAGCATTAGTCACAGATTTTAATGGGAGCCCCATAGAAGCACTGGAATAATATTACCTCCTGTGGGGTCAGCCCTGGGGTTATAATGTCACCTCTCTGGAGACAACAGGCTTCAAGGCCACGGACTGGTCCAGAAGGATGTCACATCTGTCAGATAAACTTGACTTTCCTTGCAGCAAACGCTGCAGCCCATTTGTCATTGTGAGGTCTATCAGGAAACGTGATGGTAAACATCTGTCGTATGTAATATATTACTGTGAATCATTGCGGGGTGACCCTACGAAGTTCTGGGTCCCTTGGTTAAACATATTCTTTCTGATGTGGATGAAATAGAGCGTATAAGTGAGAATGTATGGGAACCATGCGTATATTATTTCATATCTTGTCTAAATACCGTCACCAGTAAGTGACTCCCAATACCACCATGTTGGCGGTATAATTAATGTCAGTGGCCTCATGCCGTAAGTATTTGTGTAGACTGTTGACGGCTGATACTCTTGTAATAGATTGCCATATTAAGATGAATGTATCGCTGAAAATCTTAAATAAACATCATAAACTTTGATGTGAAATTGATTTGGCCCAACAAGCCTCATAGACAGTGACTCAACGCTATATACTCTCTATGGCTGAGTTCACACGGGGCGGTTATGCTGCATAGTAGCATGCAGCGTATCTGCCTTGAGCACCGCACGGAATTCCGGGCGAAAAACCGCACCAAACTGTGGTGCAGTTTTTCAACGGGAATGTCTGCTGCAGAAAACGGTAACACTCCTGGGATGACGTTTCATCCCATGTGACCACCGCTACAGCCTGTGATTGGCTGCAGCAGTCACATGGAGGCCAGGAGGCCGCGCTGGAGGGAGGAACACAGACTCCTGGGTAAGTATAAGATTAAAAAAAAATTCTGATTTTAGTTTTTTGCAGCAGAATCGCTGCGAACCCACCTCAAAAAACGCAACAACTGCAATTTGTTTGAATTCAATGGGGAAATCCCGCAACAAATAAGCAGCGTTTACGCAAATACAATAGACATGCTGCTGAATAAAATTCCACACCGCAGATCAATTTCTGAGCGTTTTTTCCGCTCAGTATTTACGCAGCGTGTGGATGAGATTTGTTTTATCTCATCTACTTTGCTGCTACCGTATTTGCTGCGGATTTTCCGCAATGAATGCCGTTGCGGAAAATCCGCAGTATTTACGCAACGTGTGAACTGACTCTATAAGTGCAAAATCCAAGCAGAGCAAGGTAGGAGCTACACAGTAGAAGGTAATGGGTGCTGATCTGGACCATGGATCCCACCAGACAAAAAAACCTATAAGAGAAGTGGTCAAAAATTAACCCAGACATAATAAGTAATAGAAATACGTCTTTATTAACAGACAGATACAAATACAAATTAAAAAGGAGCCATGCAATTTTTAAAAAGGCGTCATTCTATGCAGGATATATTTAGTATAAATGGGGTATGAGCATATATATATATAAAAGACATATGGAATGAAAGTTTATATAACAATTGTGTGCTACATGCACATAACTTGCAATAATGAAACAGTGCATATGTAAAGTGCTTATGTGCAGAAAGAATGATTCCTATGAAACAAACGCCATTGTTTGGTGTAAAGGTGTATCATGCATACGGAGCATTAGCAGCAAGATAGTCCGGGCTCATAGGCATAAAGTACAGCCTAGACCCAGGAAGATGACAGCCAAATGTCTAAATAAATAGGTAGAGGTACATACCCAGATTAATATCACCGCATAGGCGAGACGCCAAACCCGACGCGCGTTTCGGCCCCCTGCATGTAGTGCAGTGTATTAGAATAGCGATCAGGGCCTCCTGCCCTCAAGTCCCCTAGTGGGACAAAGTAAAAAAGTATAAAAAAAAGTTTAAAAAAGTTGTGTAAAAATAAGAAAATAAAAGTTTTAAAAGTAAAAATCCCCCTTTTTCCCTTATCAGTCCTTTATTATTAATAAAAATATACAAACAAACAAATAAACTATACATAATTGGTATCGCCGCATCCGTAACGGCCTGAACTACAAAATTATTTCATTATTTATCCTGCGCGGTGAATGCCATAAAAGAAAATAGCAATAAACCGAACCAGAATCACAATTTTTTTGTCACTTCACCTCCCAAAAAATAGAATAAAAAGAGATCAAAAAGTCGCATGTACCTAAAAATACTGATCGAAACTACAGTTCGTTACGCAAAGAATAAGCCCTCGCACGGCTTTATTGATGGAAAAATAAAAAAGTTCTGGCGCTTAGAATAAGGTAACACAAAAAGTGAATGATTTTTTACAAAAAGTTTTTTATTGTGCAAACGCCATAAGATATAAAAAAACTATAAACATCTTGTATCGCCGTAATCGTATAACCCCGCAGAATAACGTGAATAGGTCATTTATAGCGCACGGTGAACGCTGTAAAAAAAATTGCTGTTTTTTAGACACCACGCAACTTAAAAATAGAATAAAAACATATCAAAAAGTCGCATGCACCCCATGAAAACTACTTTCTAGTTTCCAAAATAGGGTCACTTCTGGGGGGTTTCCACTGTTTTGGCACCACAAGACCTCTTCAAACCTGGCATGCTGCCTAAAATATATTCTAATAAAAAGGAGGCCCCAAAATCCACTAGGTGCTTCTTTGCTTCGGAGGCCGGTGCTTCAGTCCATTACCGCACTAGGGCCACATGTGGGATATTTCTCAAAACTGCAGAATCTGGGCAATAAGTATTGAGCTGCGTTTCTCTGATAAATCCTTTTGTGTTACAGAAAAAAAATGGAATAAAAAGGATTTTCTGAAAAAAGAAATGTAAATTTCACCTCTACTTCGCTCTAAATTCCTGTGAAACACCTAAAGGGTTAATAAACTTTCTATATGCTGTTGTGAATACTTTGAGGGGTCTAGTTTCTGGGGTAATGGGGTATTTGATGGGGGTGTCTAATATATGGGCCCCTCAAAGCAACTTCAGAACTGAACTGTAACCTAAAAATAAATAAATGAGGCAATACTTCGCTTCTTACATTATACTGATAATGAGCCGTGCCCACCCCGAGATGACCCCAGTTTTGACCGTTTGTATAAACGGAGACCCCTATTAGACCGTTTCAGTGCCCGGTTTTCCCAAGCATACACCCCGAGAAGTGTATTTCTATTGATGAGTCCCTGGTACATTTTAAAGGGAGGGTTCAATTCCGCCAGTACCTGCCGAGTAAGAGGGCAAGGTATGGTGTGCAGGGCTGCCATCAGGAATTTCTGGGCCCCATACTGCCAATGAGTCTGGGCCCCCACCCCCCTCGTTATTAGGAGGGGGGGGGTGAAATGTAAAGGGGCGGGAGGTAGGGCACATTAAAAAGAAAACTCTTTGGAGGAGCAGGGCAGAGACAGGAGGTGGGTGTCGGAGGGCAAAGGGGAGAGACTAAGTGCCAGGGCTGGGAGAACTGAAGGTAGCAGTGGTAGCCAGGGGGGAGACGCAACCTCACAGGTGCTCTGTGGAGTGACAGGGAAGAGACAAGAGACAGCGGCTCTGTGGGGGGCAAAAAGGGAAAGTGAGTGTGTGTGTGTGTGTGTGTGTGTGTGTGGGAAGGCAATATAAACAAAAATCATTGCACTGAAGCCCTATACACAGCAGAGTCACTCACCAAAATGTAGTCCCTAAGATCTCCCACCGCCACGGGCATGCCTGGATGATGCTTTTGCATTCTCTTAACACGCTGCACACGCATTATCTGTGTAAAAACCACACAACAAAATTAATTCAGACACCAAACCAGAAAAAAATTCAGATCCTAGACCAGACCTGTTAGGTAATTCAGACACCTTTCCACCAGACCCCTACCTGTGGCCAGAGTTTAGCATTTAGACTTTTATCTACAGGGGAGTGTGTGTGGCGCTATCTACAGGGGGCAGTGTGTGGAGCTATTTACAGGGGGGCTGTGTGTGGAGCTATTTACAGGGGGGCTGTGTGTGGAGCTATTTACAGGGGGTTGTGTGTGGCACTATCTACAGGGGGGTGTGTGGCACTATCTACAGGGGGGGGTGTGGCACTATCTACAGGGGGGGGGTGTGTGGCACTATATACAGGGGGGTGTGTGTGGCACTATCTACAGGGGGGTGTGTGTGGCACTATCTACAGGGGGGTGTGTGTGGCACTATCTACAGGGGGGTGTGTGTGGCACTATCTACAGGGGGTGTGGGGCACTATCTACAGGGGGGTGTGTGGCACTATCTACAGGGGGGTGTGTGTGGCACTATCTACAGGGGGGTGTGTGTGGCGCTATCTACAGGGGGGTGTGTGTGGCGCTATCTACAGGGGGTGTGGAGCGCTATTTACAGGGGTTGTGTGTGACGCTATCTACAGGGGGCGTGTGTGGCGCTATCTACAAGGGGCTGTGTGTGGCGCTATCTACAGGGGAGGTGTGTGGCACTATCTACAGGGGGGTGTGTGGCACTATCTACAGGGGGGTGTGTGTGGCACTATCTACAGGGGGTGTGGGGCACTATCTACAGGGGGGTGTGTGGCACTATCTACAGGGGGGTGTGTGTGGCGCTATCTACAGGGGGAGTGTGGGGCACTATCTACAGGGGGGTGTGTGTGGCGCTATCTACAGGGGGGTGTGTGTGGCGCTATCTACAGGGGGTGTGGAGCGCTATTTACAGGGGTTGTGTGTGACGCTATCTACAGGGGGCGTGTGTGGCGCTATCTACAAGGGGCTGTGTGTGGCGCTATCTACAGGGGAGGTGTGTGGCACTATCTACAGGGGGGTGTGTGGCACTATGTACTGGGGTGTGTGTGGCGCTATGTACAGGCGGGTGTGTGTGGCGCTATGTACAGGGCTGTGTGTGGCGCTATCTGCAGGGGGCTGTGTGTGGCGCTATCTACAGGGGGCTGTCTGTGGTGCTATCTGCAGGGGTGGGTGTGGCGCTATCTACAGGGGGGGTGTGTGGCGCTATCTACAGGGTGGGTGTGGCGCTATCTACATGGGATTGTGTGGCACTATCTACATGGGATTGTGTGGTGCTATCTACAGGGGGCAGTGTGTTGCACTATCTACAGGGGAGTGTGTGTGTGGCGCTATCTACAGGGGGTATGTTCGGCACTAACTACAGGGGAGTGTGTGGCACTCTCTACAGGGGATTCCAGTCCAGGAGGAGACCCTGACCTCACTGTCCATATATGGACAGTGACCTCAGGGGCTACCTCTAGGAGAGGAATCCCCGGCCAGAGTGTCGGCAACTCTCTGGCTGGGGATTCTGCTCCTGGATGGGTGAATGGCAGAGCAGGAAGCTGATACTTTCCTGCTCTGCCATAGTATTCAATTGTATCCGCATCCTGTGGACGCAGATACAATTGAATATGGCAGTGGCTGAGACACGTCTGGGACAGTAATTTGCCGGGACTGCCTCCGTAGATTGACAGTCCCTGCAAATTCAGGACTGTTGCTAACTATGCCTCCGGTATAAGCTTTCTCTCCCTACCCAGGTATACTCTCTCCTTCCTCTACCCCTCCCCATGTATAATTTCTCCCCTCCCTTCAGATATCATCACTTTTCACCCAATTATTACCCCCCCCATTGTATAATGCCTTAGGGATCACAGGCTGCCTAAGTTTGGGAGCCATTGACTGTATGTCAGGGTTCCTTTAAGAGTTCAAAGCATACTGAGTGGGTAAAAGCTAATTGGATAAGGAAAGCACATGGGGGGGAGGGGTTAAGTCAATAAAACAAGGAGACTCTAAGCAGTGAGCCTCTTTTCCCGCTTCCTGGCATTGGATAAGAACCCCCGCCCGCCCACCCATTTTGTTTATTAGTTTGTGTGAGCTTGTTGTTTACAATGCATTCTTGTTGGTAATTTTGCTTTTCATTTCTCACAGCTGGCGTGTTCGGAGGCTCTTGTTCCGTTCGTTGAATGGGTATTTGTAAATACGGGTCACCTGGCGAAACAACTAAGACATGCCCACCGAGGAGACGGTGGCCGGCATGCGAGGTGATAGTCATCGGAATATCAAGATAATATAGAATACGCAATGAACGGACAAGGTTTCCCTTTTGTTTATAAAATTGTTAATAAAAGCTGTGGCCATCCCCACTTTTCTCCACAAGTTGTCTCTGTGTTTATTAAAGTGTTTAGTTAAATATTACTCAGTAGGGGTTACAAGGTACATGCAGTCTCCTCCAGTGGAGGGATGTCGCGATACCAGAATTTGGACTTCGGTACCGATGCTTTCTGTAGTATTGCGATTTCGATAACAAAGCGATACTTTGCCAACAGTAATAAAAAAACAAAACAGTTCTTCCATTTCTTATGTGAGGCGCGAGGTGTGATGGTAAATTTAACCTCCATGTGCCTCACATTAATAGTAATTAACCCCATCATGTTCCTCAATTATAATGGGTTAATGTGTAAGGTACATGATGGGGTTAATTACTATTAATGTGAGGCACATGGAGGTTAAATTCATCACACCTCGTGCCCCACATTATTAAGTGAAAGAAGTTTTTACTTTATTTTTTACAGCGTACACATCATAAATGACGCAAAAAAATTGTTGTGCAGGTTATTACGGCCGCGCCAATACTGAATGTGTATATTTTATGTATTGAGAAAGGTGTATGTGTATTTTTATTTTATTTAACATTACTTTATGTTTTTACTTTTATTTTTTAAACTTTAATGTACTGGTATATATCTATATGCGGATAGTACACAGGCAGTTGTTAGGACAGACCTGAGCATGCCCTAACAGGAAATATGGTAAGACAGCCCTGGGGTCCTTCATTGGACCCTGGGCTGTCTGCCCATATATGGTATGTCCCTCAATCGCGTCACAGGGATTCCTGTGACGTGATCCAAGGGGCATCCCTCCCTTCTTATTTTCCCCTGAATGCTGCAGTCAGCTTTGATCGCAGCATTCAGGGGAATAGCGGCGGAGATGAGAGGTTTCTTTGATCTCTGCCTTTTATAGAGTGGGACTGCGGCTGTGTAATACAACCATTGCCCCGCCCCGCACGAGGTTATGCGGGCGGCGCTGCACTAATGTGCGGCGGTTCAGGCACTGAAGACAGAACATGTGGGGGTATTACACAGCCGCAGCTCCGCTCTCATACATTCATGTATTACAATATTGAGCTGTGCTGCCGCACAGCTTAGTATCGAAATACATGAAATAACGTCATCGAACCGTTTGGGGGTGCACGGTATCGAAACAGTATCGAAGTTTTGATGCATCATGCAACCCTACTCAAGTGCCATCCTCCCTCCATTATTATCTCCTTCCCATTATCATCTCCCTGCCCCCATTATCATCTCCCTGCCCCCATTATCATCTCCCTGCCCCCATTATCATCTCCCTCTACCCCCTCCCCATAGAAAGCAAAAATCTTCCCCACGTCTGTATTAGTTTACACTGCAGCATAGGATTGTATCACTATCAGCTCCACGACGGCTCTTATCTCCTGTCCTGTGTAAACAGAGGGAGAAGACAGGTTTATTGTCACATGTTACACAGGACGGGAGATACGAGCCGCAGAGCTGATACAATCCTATGCTGCGGTGTTAACATAATACAGAGGTGGGTAAGATATTTACTTTCTATGGGGGCAGGAGGAGATTTTCTCAGGAGGCTCCGGGCAGCAGCAGCCGGACACAGACATAAGTTAGTACTCACTGAAGGCGACGACTGCTGCTGCTGGATGTATCCTCCGAGGCTGAGCTCATAACTCACGCTGCTGTGATGTCTCCACCCCACACGCTGTCACGCTGTTGTGGAGGAGGAGGGGGGGGCACATCTCACTCTCCAGCGGGCCCTTACGGTTTTATTCTGATGTAATGAACGGGCCCCTACTTCGTGATGGGACCTGTTCCTTTCATCGAAATTAAATCGTAAGAGCCACACTGCCGTGAGTATATTAGTTCCAGCGGCAGAGTGCGGTCCCCTTTTTTTAAAATTTATGCCCGGGCCCCTCACTGCAGTACCCCCAGTACCCCCCTGATGGCGGCCCTGATGGTGTGAAGATGTATAAGCTGTGTGAGAGTGCATCAGGGTATACCTACAAATTTAGGATATATGAAGGGAAGGACACCAGTATTCAGCCCCCAGAATGCCCCCCCTTACTGGGAGTTAATGCAAAAATTGTGTGGGATTTGGTGCACCCACTGCTGGACCTGGGTTACCACCTCTACCTGGATAATTTTTATACCAGCGTCCCGCTCTTCAAGTGCCTCGCTTCCAGAAGTCCTGCGGCATGCGGCACTGCTAGAAGAAATCTGAGAGGCCTCCCTAAGACTCTGCTTGGGCAAATACTCAGAAGGGGTGAGAGCAGGGCACAATCCAGCGGCAACATATTGTGTGTCAAGTACAAGGACAAGAGAGATGTCCTTGCATTGACAACAATACATGGCCACACCGGTACCCATGTACGAGGTACCAGTACAGAGACCCCAAAACCATATTGCATCCTGGACTACAATAGGTACATGGGAGGGGTGGACTTGTCAGATCAAGTCCTGAAGCCCTACAGCGCCATGCGTTGTGGTATAAGAAGTTGGCCAGGCACATCATACTGATGGCATTGTACAATGTGTACGTGCTACGTCGATGTGCAGGCCAGAGGGGAACTTTCCTGGAATTTCAGGAGGTGGTTATCAAGAACCTAATCTTTAGGGACCAAGAAGGGGGCACCCAGTACTTCTGGAAGCGAGGCCACACGCATCGTACCAGGGCAACACTTTCCAGGAGAAGTTCCCCAAACTGGCAAGAAGGGAAAAAGTCAAAAGGGGTGCAAAGTCTGCTATAAGATGGGGATAAGGGAGGACACAATATATCAATGTGACACGTGTCCCGAAAAACCAGGGCTCTGCATGAAAGTGTGTTTTAAAATTTATCATAGATCCCTTAGATTTTTAATCTACCCTGATGCACTCCGCACAGTTTATCGCCCCCCATCTTTCCCTTCTGAGCCTTGCTGTGTGCACAGGCAGCTGATAACAGCCACATGTAGGGTATTGCTGTACCCAGGAGAACCCACATTACAGTTTATGGGGTGTATATCTCTGGTGGCGCATGCTGGGCACAATATATTGGACACTGAAATGGCATAGATATATAGAAAATTGCAAATCTCACACTGCACCATCTGCAGCGCATTATCTTTTAGACAGTACCTGTGGGATCAAAAATGCTCACTACACATCGAGATGAATTCCTTGAGGGCTATAGTTTCTAAAATGGGGTCACTTCTGGTGGGTTTCCATTGCTTTGATGCCTCTGGGGCTCTGCAAATGCGACATGGCCCCCGAAAACCAATCCAGCAAAATCTGGACTCCAAAGAACACACAGCGCTCCTTTCCTTCTGAGGCCTCACTTGGGACCAAACGGCAGTTTATCAACACAAATAGGGTATTGCCGCACTCAGGGAAAATTGGGCAACAAGATGGGGTATTTTATTTTGTGTGAAAAGAAGAAATTTTGATAAAAAATGACATCTTATTAGAAAAAAATGTAATTTTTTCAATTTCAAAGCCCAATTCAAATAGGTGCTGTGAAAAAACTGTTCGTTCAAAATGGTAACAACAACCTTACATGAATTCCTTGAGGGGTGTAATTTCAAATATGGGGTCACATTTGGGGGATTCCTACTGTTTTGGCACCTCAACACCTCTTCAAACCTGGCATGCTGCCTAAAATATATTCTAATAAAAAAGAGGCCTCAAAATGCACTAGGTGCTTCTTTGCTTCTAGGGCTTGTGTTTTAGTCCACGAGCGCACTAGAGCCACATGTGGGACATTTCTAAAAACTGCAGAATCTGGACAATACATATTTAGTAGTATTTCTCTGGTAAAACCTTCTGTGTTACAGAAAAAAAAATGGAATAAAATTGAAATTCAGCAAGAAAAATTAAATTTGCAAATTTCACCTCCGCTTTGCTTTAATTCCTGTGAAATGCCTGAAGGGTTAAATAAACTTTCTAAATGCTGTTTTGAATACTTTGAGGGGTCTAGGTTTTAAAATGCGGTGTTTTATGGGGGTTTCTAATACATAGGCCCCTCAATGCCACTTCAGAACTGAACAGGTATCTTAAAAAAAAGGCTTTTGAAATTTTATTAAAAATATGAGAAATTGCTGTTTATGTTCTAAGCCTTGTAACGTCCAAGAAAAATAAAAGAATGTTCAAAAAATGATGCCAATCTAAAGTAGACATATGGGAAATGTGGAGTAGTAACTATTTTGAGTGTTATAACCATCTGTTTTACAAGCACATGCATTTAAATTCTGAAAAATTCTATTTTTTCAAAATTTTCCCTAATTTTTGCAATTTTTCACAAATAAACACTGAATATATCGACCACATTTTACCACTATCATAAAGCCCAATGTCTCATGAGAAAACAATCTCAGAATCGCTTTCATAGGTTTAAACATTCTGAAGTTATTACCATATAAAGTGAAATATGTCAGATTTAAAAAATGGGCTCTGAGCCTTAAGGCCAAAACAAGGCTGCATCCTTAAGGGGTTAAAGGTGACCAGGGCAGATCTAGCAGATAATAATAACACTTACAAATGACCGGGTCAGATCCAGCAGATAATAATAACACTTACAGGTGACCGGGGCAGATCTAGCAGATAATAATTACACTTACAGGTGACCGGAGCAGATCTAGCAGATAATAATAACACTTACAGGTGACCGGGGCAGATCTAGCAGAGAATAATAACTCTTACAGGTGACCGGGCAGATCTAGCAGATAATAATAACACTTACAGGTGACCGGGGCAGATCTAGCAGATAATAATAACACTTACAGGTGACCGGGGCAGATCTAGCAGATAATAATAACACTTACAGGTGACCGTGGCAGATCTAGCAGATAATAATAACACTTACAGGTAACCGGGGCAGATCTAGCAGATAATAATAACACTTACAGGTGACCGTGGCAGATCTAGCAGATAATAATAACACTTACAGGTAACCGGGGCAGATCTAGCACATAATAATAACACTTACAGGTGACCGTGGCAGATCTAGCAGATAATAATAACAACACTTACAGGTAACCGGGGCAGATCTAGCAGATAATAATAACACTTACAGGTGACCGGGGAAGATCTAGCACATAATAATAACACTTACAGGTGACCGTGGCAGATCTAGCAGATAATAATAACAACACTTACAGGTAACCGGGGCAGATCTAGCAGATAATAATAACACTTACAGGTGACCGGGGCAGATCTAGCACATAATAATAACACTTACAGGTGACCGGGGCAGATCTAGCACATAATAATAACACTTACAGGTGACCGGAGCAGATCTAGCAGATAATAATAGCACTTACAGGTGATCGGAGCAGGTCTAGCAGATAATAATAACACAGGTGACCCGGGCAGATCTAGCAGATAAGAATAACACTTACAGGAGACCGGGTCAGATCTAGCAGATAATAATAAAACTTACAGGTGACTGGGGCAGATCTAGCAGATAAGAATAACACTTACAGGAGATCGGGTCAGATCCAGCAGATAATAATAAAACTTACAGGTGACTGGGGCAGATCTAGCAGATAAGAATAACACTTACAGGTGACTGGAACAGATCTATCAGATAATAATAACAACACCTACAGGTTATCAGGTCAGATCTAGCACATTATTATGTATAGCCCTTACAGGTGACCAGGGCAGATCTAACAGATCAGAAACTCCACAAACTGACTTGTGGTAAAGGTGGCATCCTGTTATAGAGCCACGTGTAAAGTCACTGAGCTCTTCAGTACGACCCATACAACTACCAATGCTTATCTATGGAGATTGCATGGCTGTGTGCTTGATTTTTTTGTACCTGTAAGCAATGGGTGTGGTTAAAACACCTGAACTCAATAATTTTGAATGGGTGCCCACAAAATAGGCAGAGACTTGTAGTTTCATTTTGTGATTACAAAATGTATTTTGTACCTTCTTTAAAAAACGCTTTCGGCCACGTAGGTTGTAAAGTTGCAAATTGATGAATGTTCACTCGGAAAGCCTAGAGGATCATGGCCCTGGAAGTAGGTGAAATCATTTCTACAGTTATTATAGAGGATCATTAATCACTCTCATATCTCGGAGGAAAGTCGCTGCTCAGCATCTCCCTCGCTTCCTCTGAGTTCTCGTCTCTCAGCTCTCCCTCTCTGCCTCCTATTACTTGGCCTTGTAAATGTCTGCTGACAACTGCTTCACAATTAAAATGACCCAACTATTGAATGTATCCAGCTATTATTTCCGGATTGAATACAAGACCTGAGTAAGAAGGAGGGACCTTTGTCCTTCTCATACCGCCAGCTTCCTCAAGCAAAACTCAAGTGTTTTGGAATCTACTGGAACCCCCAGCTGCAAATAATTACCACATCTGGCCCCTGTCAAGCACCAGTCCCCCATCCCCCGCAGGAGCACAGCTTTACAAACTTCCGACACCTGTTAAGGAGGATATATCGGATACTTCATCGTTTGACCTTCTGTAGAAATGAACTTGCAATGTGTTGGAAATCATTCAATATATTTTCCCCTCACAGTGGCTATGATACGTCTGCATCACTTCCAAGGAAAGGGAAACCGTGTTAAGCCATATCTACATTATCCCGTTACACGTGGAGCAGTCAGAATAATGTGAATTAACAGTCAGGGCTAGAAAAACATGTCTAGAGTTAGGATATCCTGGTTTGTAGGATAAGTCGTACGTTTGTAGCATATGAGGCCTATGTAGGAAGGAGTGCTATGTAGGTATAGGAACTTTCCAAAAATTGTTGGACGTAAATTATAAAATATTGTGTTTGTACAAGGAAAGTGGATAGAGTAATAAATTTTTTTGTTACATTTATGCATTTTTTTAAATTGATTTTAGATATGGTATTGAAGTCAGTAAATCCAAAACTTTGACTTCTTGTACTTCATCAATTATTGTGCTAAAAATATACTAAGGACCTAGTTAGTTTATCTGCACAAAATTGCACAAATTCTGCTATGCCGTAGTCATAAACTATCTTTATTCCTTGCAGGTGGTGTTGTGTGGGTAACTTAGGACACCCCATTAATTGCGTTCACATGTTTCAGCCACATTCATTGCAAACAGGTGCATAAAATCAACCACACAGCCATGTAATCTCCATAGATGGTAGATTGGTGGTAGTATCATACTGAAGAGCTCAGTGACTTTCAATTTGGCACTGTCATAGGATGCCAACTTTGCCCTATGCCAGTTCATGAATTTCTGACCTGCTTGTTCTTCCCCGGTCACCTGTGAGTGTTATTATCTGCTAGATCTGCTCCAATCACCTGTAAGTGTTATTGTAATCTGCTAGATCTGCTCCGGTCACCAGTAAGTGCTACTATTATCTGCTAGATCTACCCGGTCACCTGTAAGTGTTATTATTATGTGCTAGATCTGCCCGAGCACATGTAAGTGCTATTATTATCTGCTAGATCTGCCCCGGTCACCTGTAAGTGTTATTATTATGTGCTAGATCTGCCCCGATCACCTATAAGTGTTATTATTATCTGCTAGATCTTCCCCGGTCACCTGTAAGTGTTATTATTATGTGCTAGATTTGCCCTGGTCACCTGTAAGTGCTATTATTATCTGCTAGTTCTGCCCCGGTCACCTGTAAGTGTTATTATTGGGGAGGAGTAAGAACAGCTCAGGCCATGCAAACTCAGAGAGGGGGCACCAACTTCTAAAGTGTGTGGTGTGCAATAATTTCCTATCCTCTGAGATATCACTCACTACAGAGATCCACACCGCCTCTAGAAGTGACATCAGAACCAAAAACTGTGCGTCCGGAGATTCATGAAATGGGTTTCTATGGCCCGCCTGTTTCCAGAAAACTAGACGACCTCCAAGGTATTGTTTTCAGAAATAATACCAGAGCCACTAGTGTCACTAGATAGACGGCAGGAGCTTAGGGACTTAAATAAGTGACTTAGAAATTGTTGCAGGAATGAAGAGTTTGGATTCCTGGAGAATTGGGCTGACTTCTCTTTCGGCTACAGGACAGGCTTCATATTTGGGAGAGGGCAGCGGTACTGGGGAAAGAATGGTTAGACAACTGGAGGAGTTTTTAAACTTGGATCTGTAGGTAGAGAGGGTGGTGATACCAGAATTGGATTAGATAGAATAGATGGGGAGGGGGATACAGCAATGATTAGGGATTTAGTGGGGAGAGGAGTTATCAAGCCAAGAGAACGAGGAAAACATGTGGACCTAGAAAATATAAAAATGTTGGGAGTATCAAATGTAAGCTGGGAATGCAAGAAGTCTTGCAAATAAAATGGACAAGTTGGAGATTCTAATGACCGACATGGATTATGATGTAGTGGGCATAACAGAAACCTGGCTAGGTGAGAGCCATGACTGGGTAACAAATGTGGTGGGCTACCCCGTATTTAGAAGAGACAAAAAAGATAAAAAAAAAGGTGGAGGGGTTTTGCCTGTTTGTAAAATTCAGCCTAAGACCAGTGTTGAATGAAAACATTGGGGGAGACTGTGACAGTGTGGAGTCATAATTGGTAATATTCATGGAGCGGGCAAACACGCAAAACTGATTGGAGTTTGTTATAAGCCACCGACCCTAGCGGAATGGACTGATAATGAATTGGTGCAACAAATGGCAGCAAATAATTATCGGGTCCTTATTATGGGGGATTTTAACTATCCTGACATTAATTTGGGACATAGAGGCTGCCGAATGTGCTAAAAGTTGTAAGTTTTTATACACAATTCAAGACATTTATTTCGCTCAGTTGGTTGATAAACCAACAAGAGCAGATAATGTGCTGTATCTGATCTTATCTAATAGACCAGACACAATATCAGATGTGGAGGTCCGGGAGCACTTGGGCAACAGTGACCACAATATGGTAAATTTTAGGCTGGGTTCACACGAGCATGTTACGTCCCTAATGGACGGAACGTATTTCGGCCGCAAGTCCCGGACCGAACACACTGCAGGGAGCCGGGCTCCTAGCATCATAGTTATGTACGACGCTAGGAGTCCCTGCCTCTCCGTGGAACTACTGTCCAGTACTGAAAACATGATTACAGTACGGGACAGTTGTCCTGCAGCGAGGCAGGGACTCCTAGCGTCGTACATAACTATGATGCTAGGAGCCCGGCTCCCTGCAGTGTGTTCGGTCTGGGATTTGCGGCCGAAATACGTTCCGTCCATTACGGACGTAACATGCTCATGTGAACCCAGCCTTAATATAACATTCAAAAATTATGGAGGCAGGGGAGCAACAAAAACCTTGAATTTTAGGAAAGCAGAATTCAATCGACTGAGGTAAATAGGAATACTGAAGCTAAATGGGGAATTTTTAAAAACATATTACATGAATCAGGTAGTAAGATTATACCCTCTGGTAACCAAATGTCTAGGAATAAAAGGAGACCAATATGGCTGAATCGGGAATTACTGAATATAATAAGACAAAAACAAAAAGCATTTAAAACATTGAAGACTGAGGGTTTCAGAAAAGCATTCCAGGCTTAAAAAGATCTCAATAGAAAATGTAAAAATGAAATCAAGTTAACAAAGTTATCCACAGAAAAACCAATCACTAATGACATTAAAAATGCCCAAAAAAATAATAATCTGATAATATTGGCCCTCTTAATAATGACGATTGGAATATAATTGTAGAACACAAAGGCTGAGATATTAAACAAATACATTTCATCTGTGGTTACTGATGAGCTGCCAGTGCCAGATATTCAGCGGGATAGTAATGAAGGTTCTCAACTCAACATTACCTATTTACCCTTAAAAGAAAGTACAGCTGTGTCTGAGCAAATAAAAAATGTATAAAGCCCCAGATCTAGACGGCATTCCCGGGTATTAACAGAATTGAGCTTCGTAATGGACAGACCATTGTATCTCATTTTCTTAGACTCTCCTGTAACAGGATAGAAGGGTAAAAATTTGGAACCAGGTAACTACTGTCCAGTAAGTCTGACATCTATGGTATGTAAAATATTTAAATCTATTCTCAGAGATGAACTGCAAAAATATATGGCAGTAAATAATCTAATAACTGATAACCAACATGAATTCATATTCAGGATAAGTGATAAGTGTTTGATCGCTGGGGTATCCCCACCGATCAAGTGAACGGTGGCCACGAGTCCCCTGAACTAACGAAACGGCGGTAACGCATGCGTACTACTGCTCCATGCATTCTCTATTGGACTGCCGGAAATAGTCAAGTACAGCACAGGACCCCCAGTGATCAAACACTGGGTGGAACAACCGCTTTAAGAGTTATAAATAATTTAGCATTGAATGATGTATTCTTGATCTGGGAAAGTTTCAATGTGACGGGCGTGTGTCTTTATTCAACCTATGTAACTATGTGGATCGTACTTATGTGTATAATATTGTGTTACTATAATACACACACTAGTCGGAGCACTGACCTCTCATATGTATCTTGAGCATTGAACAGAAATTCTATAACTGGCACGAATGGAATTTAGCTCTATACAGGACGTCATGTTCTTTCACTTTTCCTAGGAATCTTAGATGTTTAGGAATTTTGACAGTCCACAGCTGTCCTAGATAGAAAAGAGATTGAGAATGACTGAGTTCTGGCCATTATGTAAGATGATCTGCAAAATCATGATAATCCTGGGAATTTGCATGAATTTATTCACACAGACTTTTCCTTCTGCTGGTCGCATGTGGATAGCTGTGAGGAGCGATGTACAGGAACTGCTGAGGATTTATTACCGATAGGAACCAGAGTATCATTAATAAAACGGGGATCCAGAGTTATCCTTCCCTGCTTATGACACCGCTCATCACCTTACGATTTACTCATTGCCTCCTGGGTAATAATGACACAAGGTTATTGGCAGGGTTTAATGTACTTAGAAGTATTTGTAGGTGCAGATCATATGGGGTGTGGGTTCTTATTGTATTCGTTATCAGTGCAAAACCATCCTCGTAGAATGAAAAGGTCCATCAGGGCATTCTTCATGGCTAGACTATGGCGATTATGGCCCCATTCTCTGATTTCGAGCAACATTTTTTTGAGTTAACTGCTTTATGACTCAAGTGTTTTCTATATTGAGAAATGGATCGGTCCAGTCCCAAAACTTGGCGATTTTATTTATACCTGTTAAATTAATAGTTTGAAACCTATCTCTTTGTTGACAAGTTCTTTTCCAAATCAGACGGGCAGAGCCACCGCCTACCTATTTTTTTTTAATGTTTCTTCCTAAAGACAAACGGCCCACACAGTGGATCCTGGTATGGCAGAACAACTGCAGCCTATGGTTAAAAAGCAAGCAGAGGTGTTGTGCTCTCAGCACAGCTCAAAAAGGTCAACACCCATCTTTCTGCACCCATCTCCCTCTAACATAAGATAAAACGTCCTACCCTATGAAGTGCTTTTCCCTTTTTTTCCAAGTACTTAGAAACTTCTTTATGTTGCTAGTTCACGAGTTATCAAATCGTTCAGTGTACACTACCCACTTGGCCAATCAGATTATTGGTTCTATGATTTAAAGGGACCTCTGTCACCAAGATGGTACCAGAGATAGTATGTGGTTACTAAGCCAGCCCTTTGTCTATGTTGCTTGACTTTGACCTCACAAATGTCCAAATTCTGGTCCAGATTGTTAAACCCCTCCTGTCTCATATCTTGGTGTCCGGAGCTTCTTATTTTCTACCTGACTTATTACCTCAATGCCTGAGATTGCCTGTCCCTGACTCTGATACTGATCCCTAATTTTATACTATTTTTGACCACTCCACTGATTATCCAGCCTGACAACTTTCCATTGCTACAGGATATCATTTGCCCTGATAAGAAATTTTCTTTTTTGGTCCAATTCACAAATGTTATGTAGGCATAAGCCTGGGGAGAACCACCTAGCCTGTGATCTCCAGGGACCTGGAACCTCCAGAGTACATAGTTACATAGTTACATACTTAGTACGGTTGAAAAAAGACACATGTCCATCATGTTCAACCAAGTGATGGGAAAGGGAAGGGAAACATTTCTACACATAGGAGCTGATATTTTTTTGTTCTAGGAAATTAAGCCTTTTTTAAAACCATCTACTGTCCCTGCTGTGACGGCTCCTGCGGTGACTATTCCATAGATTCACATTTCTCACAGTAAAGAAGGCTTGTCGTCTCTGCAGGTTGAACCTTTTTTTCTCCAGACGGAGGGAGCGCCCCCTTGTTCTTTGAGGGGGTTTTACATAGAACAGGATTTCACCATATTTTTTGTATGTGCCATTCATATATTTATATAAGTTAATCATGTCCCCCCTTAGTCGTCTCTTTTCAAGGCTAAATAGGTTTAGTTCTTTTAATCTTTCCTCATAACTTAGATTCTCCATGCCCCTTATTAGCTTCGCTGCTCTTCTTTTTATTTTTTCCAACTCCAGGGCATAATTTCTATGAACTGGAGCCTGTCATGATCTGTGGGTATGTGGACCCACTAGGCCACACCACCGTAGCGGGGTAGCAGCTGGCCAAACAACAGTGTACCAAGTATATACAAAGTCCAGCACAAGGGTACCTGTAATAGTCCAGACAGTTATGGGACCATTTTCAAAACTAACAGAGGAATACAAACAAAGCTCAAGCAATGAGCAAAAGGGCAGGCAGGGCCCTACTTAAGTCCAGGGTGATCATGGGCTACTTAGTGATGTATAACATGTGTGCGCACTGGCCCTTTAAGGCCAGGCGCGAGCGTGTGCGTGCCCCCTATGGGACACAGCAGAGTGGAGCGGAATTGAGCCCTGGTGTCTCCTGGGGAGGAGATGTGGACCAGCGCTCACAAGTCCATGGCTGCGGCCGTCGGGGGGTGAGTGGTCCGCTGCCGTGGATGTTACAGAGCCCAGAACAGTACTGCATATTCTAGATGAGGCCGCACTAATGCTTTGTAAAATGGTAATATTATATCCCTGTCCCGCGAGTCCATGCCTCTTTTAATACACGACAATATCTTGCTGGCCTTTGAAGCAGCTGATTGACATTGCATGCTGTTATTTAATTTATGATTTACAAGTACACCCAGATCCTTCTCAACAAGTGACTCCCTCAATGTAGCACCCCCTAGGACATATGATGCATGCAGGTTGTTTGTACCCAGGTGCTTAACTTTACATTTATCTACATTAAACTTCATTTGCCAAGTGGAAGGCCAAACACTTAGTTTGTTTAAATCCGCTTGCAATTCACGAACATCTTCCATAGACTGAACTATATTACATAGCTTGGTGTCATCTGCAAAAATAGAAATAGTGCTATTAATCCCATCCTCTATATCATTAATAAATATGTTGAATAATAGTGGTCCCAGCACGGAACCCTGGGGTCACCACTTATAACCGGGGACCATTCAGAGTAGGAATCATTGACCACAACTCTCTGGATACGGTCCTTGAGCCAATTCTCAATCCAATTACAAACGATACTTTCTAAACCTATAGTCCTTAATTTACCCATTAGACGTCTATGAGGGACAGTGTCAAAAGCCTTTGCAGAGTCCAAAAACACTATATCCACAGCGGCCCCTCTGTCTAGGCTTCTGCTCACCTCTTCATAAAAACAAATCAGGTTAGTTTGACAACTTCTGTCCTTAGTAAAACCGTGCTGGCTGTCACTTATAATACTATTTTTTGTCACATACTCCTGTATATAGTTTCTCAATAGTACAATCGACCCTAAACAAAGTCTATGGGAAAAGGGGATAGGATAGATTTTTCACTGAATATCTGTAGAATCAGAAGCATCTCATCCATCTTCTAACTGTTACTTACCTCATCCCAATCCAACGCCACTCACTCGACCGGCCTGCATCGATGATGTCACGCAAGCTGCAGGTTTAAAACAAAAGTTCTGTCGTAGTCTCCTTGCCTTATAAAAATACTTTCTTTATTGCTAGTTACTTGCATTTATCCTGACCCTGACCTTAGCTTTGCCTCTGGATTTTTCCTGTCTTGCTTCTTCTGATATTTCGCCTAGTTCTTCTTGTTCGATCTCTTTGTATCGACCCCTAGTCCGTATCTTGGTTACATCCATGTCTTATCTTCTGTTTTTTCGCACCTTCTACTGCTCCTTCATTATGTACTTTGGACTTCGTTCCTGACTATGCTTCAGCAATTTATACAGTGCACTCGCTGCCCATTGGTGACTACTCTGTGGATTGCGTCCTAGTAATACGACCGGTAAAGTCCATACCATTCACCCTGGGGCATCTAGGGTGAAGAATGGGTAAATTCCTTAAGGGGGTTTTACACTGGGCGACTATAGGGCAGACGAGCTTTCATTGAACGCTCGTTGTGGATAATTGCCCTGTTTGAACAGGGGAGCGATCAGTGGATGAACGAGCAAATTCTCGATCATCTACTGATCGTATCGTTTTAATAAAGTAAAATATTATCGTTGTCGGCAGCACATCTCTCTGTGTAAACAGGGAGATGCGCTGCCGACATGATAATAATGTGGACGAACCATTGGAGTAACGACTTGTAACAGCTACTAGTCGTCTTCTTCCTTTTTGTTTTTAACTTTTCCATCTCTGCACTTTTGTGCTGATAAACTAGGTATTCCCAACACAGGAGAAAGCTTCAGTTTTCCGACATTTGCTGGAAGAATATACTTGATTTTCAGTAAATTTTCATTTTTTTGTTTGTATTCTCATAAGTTTTTAATGACAGGAAAGGTCAAAGTCATTCATATACTACAGATATAGTCCAAAAGTCACCCAATAGTCTACACATATTTCTACAAATCCTCTTCAAATGGACTAGACACAACTAACCCCATAGTTACTACATACATCTGTAAAACATACTCAATATGCTATACATATATTATTGAAAGCAATTACATATGTACGTGCAATCCACTTGGTCAGTTTTGTAAATGTATTTGCAGTTCACGCTCAAGACTGACCCAACAAACACATAAGCTGGTCCAAACATGGCCGCCATCAGGGCAGTATAAGTGGTACTACTGTCAGGGACCTAAGCAAAATAAATGGCCCAAACTCACATGTGGCTGCCATCCACCCACTACCCACCAGTCACTGCCTGGGAGCTATGAAGTTTTCTTTATAAAACGAAACATCCTTTTTTTGATGGCAATCATGTGTCGACCTTATTAGTATTCCATTGTCCCTCCCCCATGGACCCTCTAAATATATGGTATGGGCCTTAGTAGCTGCATAAAGATCATATTATACCTCTTCATTTAATATTTAGTTAGTCCCTCTGCTTGAGAAGTAGAGCGCTCCTCAATATAGCATGGAGAATTAGGGGTAAAAGCACCGGATTTTTGGCTCAGTTCTCCTGACCCCTGGGTGAATTTCATTTTCACATATATTTGAGTCCATAGGATGTGAAAACAGTTAAATACTGTTGTGGAGTAGGGAGCTATCAGCTCACTGTCACACCATTTACAGTATGGTCTGTGCCCTAAGCGGCTCAGCGTGGGTGGGTGCAAACTCGTCATTGCATTTCTCCCGCCACTTCTGTAGCCCCATTCCGGCATCTCTTAAGCAGAATGCCTAAATTGACCTGTAGCCAACGAGATGATTAGGCAGGACACCAGCACAAGCAATTGCAATGCAGTGGCATAGTTGCATCACTCTGGGCCAAGCTGCAGACAGCACAGACCATAAGCTGCTTTTCATTGTGGGAACAGGGCTAGGTGAGTATATTGATTTTATTATTGTTAGGGGGAACTTAGGGGGCACCATTAGTTGGGGCACTCTTACTGTGTAGGATGGTAATACAGTGTTGGGGGCACTTAGGGAGGATTAAAGAGACACCATTACTTTGTGGGGGGCACTAATGCTGTATAGGGCACTAAAGGGGGACACTATTACTTTGAGGGGCACTAATATCTAAGGGTGCACTATTACCATGTGCAGAGATGAACATAGACAAAAGAAGGCCCTGTGCAAGAACAGTATATGGGCCCCTTGCTCTCCAGTCATAGAGCATACCCTTATCATAGAACACCCCCCTTTATCTTTCTACAAATCCACCAATAATTGTGACCTAAGAAATGCAATAGCTCAGTACCTTACATACAGTCTAATAGACAGTAGGATTCTGCTAGCTGCTTTTAAGGTGGTAGAGGACCCCCTAACCTTCTGGATCCCTGTGCAGGTGCAGAGACTGCACATATGGTATTTTGGCCTCTGATCATGTGGGGCACTTAGGGAAGCACTAAATGGGGTACTATTACTATCTGTTTGCCACTATTGTTTTTAGGCTCTATGTAGTAGTAGGACCCAGTTAAAGTGGGCAGCAGGATAGTAAGTTAGTGTAGAGGGTGGGGATGTGCTGGAAAAGTGATAATCCAAAGATGTCTAGGCAGCAAACTGCAGAGTTATGTCATGGTCTGGAGAATAGAACACGGTGGTTTGGGATGGATGGAGAAGAAATAGAATTGGAGAATACCTCATCTGTGAGTCACTGGAGTATACTCCGCAGAGCGCCTGTGTAGTACTGGCATCTGATTTGGTCACTGTATGGTGATATTATTGGTTATATTGGTATTTTTGATGGATATACACTCCCGTTCAAAAGTTTGGGGTCACCCAGACAATTTTGTGTTTTCCATGAAAACTCACACTTATATTTATCAAATGAGTTGCAAAATGACTAGAAAATATAGTCAAGACATTGACAACGTTAGAAATAATGATTTTTATTTGAAATAATAATTTTCTCCTTCAAACTTTGCTTTCGTCAAAGAATGCTCCATTTGCAGCAATTCCAGCATTGCAGACCTTTGGCATTCTAGCTGTTAATTTGCTGAGGTAATCGGGAGAAATTTCACCCCATGCTTCCAGAAGCCCCCCCCCCCCACAAGTTGGATTGGCTTGATGAGCACTTCTTGCATACCATACGGTCAAGCTGCTCCCACAACAGCTCTATGGGGTTGAGATCTGGTGACTGCGCTGGCCACTCCATTACAGATAGAATACCAGCTGCCTGCTTCTTCCCTAAATAGTTCTTGCATAATTTGGAGGTGTGCTTTGGGTCATTGTCCTGTTGTAGGATGAAATTGGCTCCAATCAAGCGCTGTCCACAGGGTATGGCATGGCGTTGCAAAATGGAGTGATAGCCTTCCTTATTCAAAATCCCTTTTACCTTGTACAAATCTCCCACTTTACCAGCACCAAAGCAACCCCAGACCATCACATTACCTCCACCATGCTTGACAGATGGCGTCAGGCATTCTTCCAGCATCTTTTCAGTTGTTCTGCTTCTCACAAATGTTCTGTGTGATCCAAACACCTCAAACTTCGATTCGTCTGTCTATACCACTTTTTTCCAATCTTCCTCTGTCCAATGTCTGTGTGCTTTTGCCCATATTAATCTTTTCCTTTTATTAGCCAGTCTCAGATATGGCTTTTTCTTTGCCGCTCTGCCCTGAAGGCCAGCATCCCGGAGTCGCCTCTTCACTGTAGACGTTGGCACTGGCGTTTTGCGGGTACTATTTAATGAAGCTGCCAGTTGAGGACATGTGAGGCGTCTATTTCTCAAACTAAAGACTCTAATGTACTTGTCTTGTTGCTCAGTTGTGCAGCGGGGCCTCCCACTTGTCTTTCTACTCTGGTTAGAGCCTGTTTGTGCTGTCCTCTGAAGGGAGTAGTACACACCGTTGTAGAAAATTTTCAGTTTCTTGGCAATTTCTCGCATGGAATAGCCTTCATTTCTAAGAACAAGAATAGACTGTTGAGTTTCACATGAAAGCTCTCTTTTTCTAGCCATTTTGAGAGTTTAATCGAACACACAAATGTAATGCTCCAGATTCTCAACTAGCTCAAAGGAAGGTCAGTTTTATAGCTCCTCTAAACAGCAAAACTGTTTACAGCAGTGCTAACATAATTGCACAAGGGTTTTCAAGTGTTTTCTAATCATCCATTAGCCTTCTAACACAGTTAGCAAACACAATGTACCATTAGAACACTGGAGTGATGGTTGCTGGAAATGGGCCTCTATACACCTATGTAGATATTGCATTAAAAACCAGACGTTTGGAGCTAGAATAGTCATTTAGCACATTAACAATGTATAGAGTGTATTTTTGATTAATTTAATGTTATCTTCATTGAAAAAAACTGTGCTTTTCTTTCAAAAATAAGGAAATTTCTAAGTGACCCTAAACTTTTGAATGGTAGTGTATGTAGTCATGGTGTAGAGCTATTTTTGGTACTTGTATAGTAATACACAGTCGAGTCACATTATTATGACCACCAGCTCATATCCAGAGTAACCGCCGTGTGCAGCACGGCCAGCAGCTAGACGGGCTGGGAGTGACTCAATAATGTGCTGGTAGGTTGTCTCAGGTATCTGGAGCCATGCTGACTGCAGTGCATCCCACATTTTCTGGAGGGTGTGTGGGGGAGCATCCATAGAGCGAACAAGACGATCGAGGTGGTCCCACAGATGCTCAATTGGGTTCCAGTCTGGAATATTAGGGGGCTAGGGAAGTACTTAGAAGTCTTGGTCATGCTCTTCAAGCCACTGTCGGACATTTCTGGCCGTGTGACATGTCGCATTGTCTTGCTGGAAGATTCCATCTGCCCCAGGGAAAACAAACAGCATGTATGGGTGGACGTGATCTGCAATGATGGATTCATACCAAAATCGGTTCAGAGTGCCTTCCACATGGATGTGTGGGCCCAGAGAATGCCAAGAAAATATTCCCCAGGCCATAACGCTCCCACCACCAGCTTGTGTTCTTCCAGCAATGGTTGCATGGTGTTTGTTCTCTGTTTCTCGCCTGACACACCAACGTCCATCCGCTCGATGAAGCAGAAAACATGACTCATCGGAGAAGGCAACCCATTGCCAATCATCGGTGGTCCAAATCCGATACTGCCGTGCAAATTGAAGCCTTTTTTTTTTTCCGATGCACCTTTGTTAGCATAGGAGAAGTGACCATCCGTCTGCTTCGGCAGAGGCATAGCTAAGTTCTCCAGCACCCGGGGTAAAGATTCAGTTTGGCACCCCCAACCTCTTTCCCGACATCTCTTTCTCCCTCGCCATGTTTATTTTCTCTACCAATCAATGATGTGTCATTATTTTTCCACATTTTTTTTAATGTAACTCGAGCATAAAACCATTTATACATTTTACAATCAATATACTTCTATATGCAACAACAGAAGCAAGCTCAGTACATATAAACAGTACCAGAACAATGCTCAGTACATAAATACAGCACCAGAACCAAGCTCGATACATATATGCAGCACCAGAAGAACGTTCAATACATGTATACAGTACCAGAACAAAGCTCACTAGATATATACAACACCAGAACCAAGCTCAGTACATAAATACAACACCAGCACAAATACAGCTCAATTTAGTACAACACCTGCCGTATAGATTTGCACTAAATTGTATACAGCTCCCAGCATGGCGCAAACAATGGTAAGGATATGCTGGGAGATGCTGTTTCACAAAAAAAATCATACCACACATCACCTCGCTGCAGATCATACAGTGACTACAGTACAGATTAGAGGCAGAATAAACATTTACATTGAGTGACTCACAGGTGACGTCAGATTCTAGTTGTTCTTTTTCTCTTTTCTTCTCCATCCGGTCCAGACCTCTATGACTACTTCTCCTGGCCACAGCCCATTTCTGCCGTTTTCCGCTCAGATGTCTTAAGCTTCTCACTTTTCAAACATTTCTGCACCTGTAAATGAAGATAAAGTTCTCATGGTGCCAGACACTGTGCCCCTAAATATAATAGCGCCATACACTGCACCTCTAATTATAATAGCACCATACACTGTGTCCCACACACACCATGCCCCCTGTAGATAGTGCCCACATATAGCCCCCGTGTAGATAGTACCCTACATATACCCCCCTGTATATAGTGACCCACATATAGCCCCCTCTGAAAATAATGCCCCACATATAGCCCCCTGTAGATACTGCCCCACATTTAGCCCCCTGTAGATAGTGCCCCACATATAGCCCCTCCTTGTAGATAGTACCCCACATATAGCCCCCCTGTAGATAGTGCCCCACATGTAGCCCCCTGTAGATAGTGCCCCACATATAGCCCACCCCTGTATATAGGGCCCCACATATAGCTCCCCCTGTATATAGTGCCTCACATATAGCTCCCCCTGTAGATAGTGCTCCACATAGCCCACCACTGTAGATGGTGCTCCACATATATCCCACCCCTGTATATAGCCCACCCCTGTAGATAGTGCCTCATATATAGCTATTTGAGGTGGCGGCGACTGGTTTCAGTGACGACCATCCTAGCTACGCCCCTGGCTTCGGTGCCCCATACTCAGTAGGGCTCAGTAGGGCTCGGTGAACTGTTGTTTTAGACACACGTCTGATAGCCCCCAGGTTGATTTTCACGGTGAGCTTCTCCACTGTAGCGTGTCATTCATCAATCGCACACTTTCGTAGCCGACGTTCACCTCTAACATCAATACACTCACAATACACTTTCAGCACAGCAGCATGCGAACAGTTCACAAACTGCGCTGTTTGAGAAATACTGCCAACCTGGGTCCGAAAGCCAATAATCATCCCTTTTTACAACTGATAAATCGCCCCTTTTATCCATGGCAACAACCAGTGATATTTGTTCAGACAGCCCATCGCCCACCTTATATACCCACCAAGCCAGCCCACGTCACATCACTTCCTATCATGGGCTACGCGCTGCCAACATCGAAAGTAGGAGGTGGTCATAATAATGGGACTCGACTGTGTATTATTTGGTAAGTGTATGACCAGGTTGTTCGCAGGTATACTATCATATATACAAATGTGTTTATGATGTGTTTAAATTATTTTGGAGGGCTGATGCATCTATGAACACAGATACCAGGTACATGTATTTTTGGGTAGGAGAAAACATATGCCTTGGGGCTTTTAAAATCTTAGCAATGCCCCTGATCTCAACAAAGGTAACAGACTGACCCGGGACGGTGCATTTACAGCTACAATGTGGACAATACAATAATTATATAAAAGTGTCCATCCCACAGCTGATCTTGTTATTGTGATACACAGTATGCACCATTAATATTCTAGTTCAGCTGAGTGCTCATAGTTTGCAGTGAGTTGCTTTTTCATTGATTATTTCCATTATTACACTGCGACACATGGTCCATCTGTCATTACAAATGATTCATGTTTTGCACAATGCAGACTGATGTCATCTTATAAAGGAGAGCACAATTTTTTTTTAAAAATGTCATCAATATGTCAAACCCATGGCAAGTGTGTAAACATTCCTGGAACAGAGATACCACACAAGTCTGGCCCTTACGAGGGTGGTGAAAAACACGAGTGTGTCTATGACAGGTTGTAGGGGAATCTGTCAGGTATATAGCAAGTTTCCTTTAGAGCAGAGAACCAATGGAGAATAGATTATTTGTCTACGTCTTGTGACATTAAAGGGTTTTTTCCTGTACTTTAAAATAGATAGCCTATCCTTAGGATAGGCCATTAATATTTATTCAGTGAGGTTCTGACTTCCAAGCACCCACACTGATCAACTAAATAAGGGGACCGTGGCACTTAAGCTCATGGTTTACCCAGGCACAGAGCCGTACCTACAGTTGTGGCTGTGCCAGGTACTGCAGTTATTCACTTGAATGGGGCAGAGCGGCAGTACCAGGCCTAGCCGCACTTACAGACAAGCTGTTTTGTCGGGTAGAGATTAAAGAGGCCTTTGTTCTGATGATGGTGGTACCAGGATCAGACCGCCACTGATCAAACATATTTATTGATCCTCTGATTAATTAGATACAAGGGCATAATAATTAAAGACATTGGCAGAATGGTCCTAAAAAGTGACAACCTAATTTATGAGAAAACAAAAATGTGCTCAGGGCAGTTGTCACTGTCAGTTGTCTCATTCTCCACTCTTGGAACCTCATAAAAAGTACATTACTCAGCAGGGGGCGATGTTGAGCATAGAAAGAAGCATTTCCCAGACATGCAGAATGTAAAATCTGTGCTCCATCGTGAGGTATGATGGGACGGAAAATTCAGAACAAAAGACAGTATTTAGCTAAACCTATTTTATACCATTTTCTATTGTAGTTAGGAATGTTTTCCGCATCTTATTACTGTTAAATGGAAGTTCACTTCAAAGGGGTTGTCCATCTCTTTTTGTTGGAAGGTTCCCATGATGATAAGCCGATCAACTGCTTGGACCTTCAGCGATCAGCTGTAATCTGAGGAGGAACCCAGCAGTAAGTGTTCAATTTCCCTGCAGCGCCACCACAGGGTGAATGAAGTATTACACAGGTATTTTAAAATAGGCCTTGAAGGTTGAGATATATAGAATATTTAAAAACGGGGAAAACCAAAAAATTTTAACATTGTATAGAAATAGATAAAATTAATATTAGAAGAGACCATTGTTCCCACACTGGAGGGATAAGAGGAGACAAGCCGCCTTATTATTACCTTACACTGGCCCAAGTCAAGGTTAAAATTTCACTACATAATGGCATCTCGAGAAGCATTGTGAATTATTGCTATTTCCCTCCGGTTTATAATTAAAAATAACAGATGGTCACTCTCCGCGTACAAGGCTGACTTCATTCTCTCTGCTAGGAAGTCATTCATAAAGCAGTCAATCTAAATCTTGCTGCAGAAGTTTATCTTATGGATACTAAATCTTGTTAAGTGAATTACAATGTAGTGCTCACTATCATGAGTCATAATCATGTGGGCCGCGTTCATACCTATACATAGTTACACGGTTAGGAATGGCATGAGTTAGCCATGGTGTCCATAACTATGTGTAGATATACAGTATGTATGTATGATATATTGTCTACTGTAAAATATAAAGAATGTAGGGTTCAATTACTCTAAGCAGATATAAGTATGCATTCATAAGGATTCCATAAAGATGCAGTCAGTGGCGCACACATGGGGTGGTCTGACGGGTCTCGATGTCCCTAGACGTCCATGAGGATTTTTTTTATAGGCTCTTATTTATTGGCTTTGATTTGCATTGGCAATTCTCATCTACATTTCCCAGGCCCTTTCTCTTCCAGGTGCCGCCACAGCTGCAATGGGTCCTGTCGCCAAACAGCGACAGGATGTAGTATGCGTTAGCGCACACAACATCCTGACATGGCCCAGCGTAAGAACTTTGTGCTGCGGTGATATCTGGAGTAAAAAAGACCCGGGAGCAAATGCTATGCTCCGGTTGGGGACTGAATTTTTTTTTCTTCCTCTGGTCTGGGGTCTGATTTATATAGGGGTCTGGTCGGGTTAATTTAGGGGGTCTGGTCTGGGGTCTTTTTTGTTTATGGGGTCTGGTTTAAGGTTTGATTTATTTAGGGGCTCTGATCTGGGGCCTGATGTATTTGGGGTCTGGTTTGAGGTCTAAATAAATTTTTGGGTCTTGTCTGGGGTTTATATTAGTTTAGGGGTTTGGTCTGATGTCTAAATTCATTTTGGAGTCTGATCTAAGATATGAATTAAAGGGGTTGTCTGAGAGTCTAATAAATTACAGTAGATGCAGAAAATGTTCTACATTTTTAAAAAACAATACTCACCTTATAAATCCACGACCACTCCTGCATTGATGCTCTTGTGGGGCCTGACTTTCTTTGTTTAGCTTCCTGGAGCGATGACGTGCCGTACATCCACGTGACCACTGTAGCCAATCACTGGCCTCAGTGGTCACATGCTGTACATGCTAGCATCCCAGCTGTTGCCAGTGATTAGCTGCAGAGATCATGTGGATGTATGGAACATCAGGAAATTAAGCAAAGAACGTCGGGGATCATCGGAGCATTGGCGCTGGAGCTGCAGGTGAGTAATGTTTTTTATTCTATTTTATAGCATTTCCTGCAGCTACTGTAGTTTCTTAAACTCTCGGACGACCCCTTTTAATGCTGAATGTATTTACGGGTGTGGTCTGATGTCTGAAGTCATTCGGAGATCTGATCTGCGGTTTGATGCCTCAGCTGCCCCAAAAACTACCGGGTATTGAAGGAGGGTGGCAGCAGCAGGCAGCTCAAGGACCCCCACCCAAATTAAATTTCTGGGTCCGCCCCTGCATACAGTTTATGGAATTTTGACATAATCTTAAAGGGGTTATTTACTTCGGTCAATATCTTTAGGTAGATGGGACATTCCAAAATAAGCTGATTACAAAGTTTCCTGGTGCTTAGATCTCCAAGTTTCTATGTGAGAACCTGCCAGCAAGTATTAAGTATTACCTAGTTCCCATTAAAATCAGTGGGCTTTCCATGTTATACATGGACATTCTGGGTCCTCCAGAGGGAGGGTTGCTCTTTGTAGTTGCTTTTCACATTTGTTGATAGATGAGGGACCCACTCTATTAACTCCAAAAATTCCTAATAGTGTATTTGAAACTGCGTTTTCTAAACCAGACAACCCCTTTAAATATATATATTTTTTTAAATCTTTCCTTGTTTTAAACATGTTCCAATTTGAAACAGAATGGGGCTAAGGCTATTTGCAATATATGCTGCATGATGGGTTTGTGATGTCATCATGTCTATCTATACAATCCTAGAGGCAAAGCATTGTGTTGCACCATTCAGAATTATGGTCTGGATGAGACAAAATAATTAGGCAGTATGGTGGTCAGTAATTTGGACTGTTGCCTAGAAGCTCCGGGATCCTTAGTTTCAATCCTACCAGGACATCGGAATGGAGTTTGTATAGTTACTTGATGTGGGTTTTCTGCAGCTGTCCAAAATAGATAAATTGGTATCAGTGTGTGGAATATTAGATTGTGGACAGTGACTGATTACAATTTATTCACCGCAAGAATGGTATTCAGGGTGCATATTCCAAAGGAAAAACCTATGCGATTTTCTGGCTAGAGGGTTCAAGCATGGGCAGATGTCTCAGTGTTGAAATAGCTACCCTAAAAGTGGCATCATTTTGGAATGAAGAAACCTGAAGCTAATTTTGTCTTAGGTTGGCCTCTGGATTTCTACGTAGCAATCCAGGTTTGGGATAGTACTCCTTATCAACACTGGATGAGGCCTAGTCAGAGGAGACCAGGCCTGCATCGCTGGAGAAGAGGACCACGCGGGAATGGGGCAGGTGAGTGCAGCATCTACAGGGTGGCAATGTGGCGCTATCTACAGGGGCTGTGTGGCGCTATCTACAGGGGGTCAGTGTGGCGCTATCTAGGGGGGTGGGGGTTGTCACTATCTACAGGGGGTGTGTGGCACTATCTAGAGGCGGGGTTTGTGGCACTATCTACAGGGGGAATGTTGCACTATCTACAGAGGTGTGTGTGTGTGTGCGGCACTATCTACAGGGGTGTGTGTGTGTGTGTGTGTGTGTGTGTGTGGCACTATCTACAGGGGGTGTGGCACTATATACAGCAGAGGTCTCAAACTTGACAGGGTAAGTGGGCCACATATAGAAAAAATGGAAAGTTGACGGGCCGCATTACTTTCAAATTTGATACAAAATTATTGTTAATCAATTAGTTATTTGAACTACTATAACACTATATTACTATAATACTAATACTACATTACTATAATACTACATTACTATAATAATAAAGCTAGGTTAAAAATTTGAGATATTTCTCCACATGCTTATTTCAACAATCCAGTTTTCCCGTTTAAGTGTCGCTAAATGCAGTCCGGCGGCTCAGTTGGCAGTGTTTGGCAGACACACATGTCAAGATTGGGCAGCCCCTTTTTAGATAGTTCCACAGTGCCCTCTGTAGATAGTTCCACAGTGCCCTCTGTAGATAATGCCACAGTGCCCTCTGTAGATAATGCAACAGTGCCCTCTGTAGATAATGCTACATTGCCCTCTGTAGATAATGCAACACACCCCTAGGTAATGCCAGTGTCCTCTGCAGATACTGCCACACACCCACTTGTAGATGCTGCCACACACCCACTTGTAGATGCTGCCACAGTGCCCTCTGCAGATGCTGCCACAGTGCCCTCTGCAGATGCTGCCACAGTGCCCTCTGTACGTGCTGCCACAGTGCCCTCTGTACATGCTGCCACTGTGCCCTCTGTACATGCTGCACAGTGCCCTCTGTACATGCTGCCACAGTGCACTCAGTACATGCTGCAACAGTGCCCTCCATAGATGCTGCCACAGTGCCCTCCGCAGATGCTGCCACAGTGCCCTCCACAGTGCCCTCCGCAGATTCTGCCACAGTGCCCTCCGCAGATGCTGCCACAGTGCCCTCCACAGATAATGCCACACACACCCCAAGTAGATAGCTCCATTGGCGCTCCCTCTAGGAGTGGAATCCCCAGCCAGAGCGTTGCCGACGCTTTGGCTGGGGATTCCTCTGCTGTTGGAGCCTCTGACGTCACTGTCCATACACTGTGACGTCAAGGGATTCTCCTGGACGGGAATGTGATATCAGGGGCAACCCCAGAGCTGGAGTCCCGGGCAGAGACTAGTGGGCTCTTCCTGGGACTCCAGCTGTGCTCCTGACATCACTGTGTCTGCTGCCGATACTAGCAGTCTGCACTGGACTTCAGCTCTGGGGAAGCCCCAGACATCGCTGTCAATATGAGGATAGCGATGTCAGGGGATTCCCCAGAGTCCCGGGGCAGAGCCTATACTAGCGCTCTGCACGGGATTCAGGCTCTGGGGAAGCCCCAGGCATCGCTGTCAATATGAGGACGGCGATGTCAAGGGATTCCCCAGTGTCCCGGAGCAGAGTCTGTACTAGCGGCTCTGTGTCCCGCGGGCCGCAGATGACTGCCCCAGGGGCCGCGTGCTTGAGAACCATGATCTACAGAGTTGTGTGTGACATTATCTACAGGGTGTATGTGGCACTATCTACAGGGGGCTGTGGGGAACTGCCTACAGGGGGTGTGTGGCACTGTCTACAGGGGGGCTATGAGGGGCACTATCTACAGTGGGCATTGTGAATGGTACTATCTACAGGGAGCACTTGTGAGTGGCACTTTTGACAGGGGGCACTGTGTGTATGTGGGGCTTTACTTAACAGTGTTTGACACAATTGTATTCAGGGGCATAGTGTATGGTACTATTCTATTCAGTGACGCAGTGTATGGTTCTATTATATTCAGGGGCGCAGTGCATGGAACTATTATATTCAGAGGCAGTGTGTATGGTGCTATTATATTCAGGGGCGCAGTGTATGATACTATTCTATTTAGGGGCATATTGTGTGGCACCATGGGTGTTTTTTCTTCGTTTATAGGTTAATGTTGGAAAAGTGAGGAGCAGAAGACAGGAGTGGCAAATGCTGCATAAAAGGCTTGTGGCCGGGAGAAGTCGTCATGAGGTCTGGACTGGATGGAGAAGAAAAAAGAAAAATAATGACTAGAATCTGAGACAACGTCTCCTGCGAGTCACTGGATTTATAGAGAATTTGTCACATCTCCTGACATGTCCGTTATAGGAAATCCTAATATTCGCTAATATTGCACAAAAAGTCAGATGTAGTCCAGGACTAATAAACAAATGGGTGTTATCATTCCCCCTGTCAAGACGATGTGTCCATACACAGTGTGATGCTGTCAGCGATGGTTGGAGACTGGCAGTATGTAGGGACACAGCACTAGGACAAGGGGAATTGTAACACTTATTTTTCAATGCTAACACAGCAATGTTAGCACACGGCATGGCAGGCAGGGCCGTATTTGCCACTAGGCACTGGGGGTGCAGTGACCAAAGCATCCAGCAGGGGTGGGGGGGCGTCTGCAGGATCGTTTTTTTTTTTCTTCTTAAAAAGTTAACTTGTGACCTGACCAATCGGTCAGGTCACTCACAGGGCAGTAGGGTACACTTCACCAGCACGTCCAGGCTGTGAGACATGCCCTCTGTTAATGGATTGGCCAGAACTGCTCACGTGAGCAGCTGTGACCAATCCGAGAACAGCAGGCATGTCTTAGACTCATAGTCTAAGAAGTGCTGTGGGAAACAGATGGCAGAGCAGGACAGTAGGGAACCGCAGCAGGTCAGGTAAGAAAATGTTCTGTCTAATATAATGTACTGTCTTCAATTGTATACGCGTCCTTAGGAAGCAGATAGAATTGAAAGCATTGGTGAGGCAAGGAAACCATTAGTTCCCTTCCTCATCATTCTTGTGGCGTAGGCGGTGTGATGTCGTTCCGCTGGAGCAGGCCTGATCAGAAAAGACCAGGTCTGCATCAACGAAAACTTTATTGCTGAGCCTCACTGACACTAGTAATTCCTAGTGCGGGGACTCCTTTGTATCTGAAGGAGTCCCCACACTAGGTTTATACTGGTGCACGCACACGAGATCCGCCAAAATTCTGGCGCATCTCGGGTGGTCCTGCGTCACTTACAAGGCTCAGTAAAATAATCAGTGACAACTCTAAGCTGTCGTGGCGGCTAGTTACCTAAGTTCTGTCACGTTGGGTACGTGGACTCACTGGGCCGTACCGCCTTAACGGTATGGCAGCTGGCCAACAGGACACAGGTCAAAGTCTATAGTTCATATAGGTGTACCTATGGTAGCTTCAGACAGTAGCAAAGCAGGCTCGGAAGGGACTTTGGCAGCAGGCGGACACCAGGCGTGGTGTAACAGGACAGGCGCGGTACACAGCACAGCACGACTCCAACTCAATACGGCACTTGACCAGGATAGCACGGGATACAGGTTACAGGTAGAAGGAACGGGAAACACTGGGAACTGGAAGACACTAGGAGACCATTTGCGGAGACAAACTAGGGTAACGACTACAAAGCTCAGGCAAGGCAGGAAGGGGCTAAGCCCCTCTTATAGTCCAGGGTGCTCTTGGGCTAATTTGGCACTTTAACTCAGGTGTGCACGCTGGCCCTTTACGAGCGGGCATGAGCGTGTGCGCGCACCCTACAGGACCCGGCCAAGAGAAGCGGAAGTGAGCGCCGGCGTCTACTGAGGAGGAGATGGGGGCCAGCGCTCACAGACCGATGGCTGCTGCCGTCAGGAGGTGAGTGAGCCTGACGGCCCGTGGCCATGACAAGTTCATTGGCCTACTTTTAAAAGTAGTTTACTGTCACAGACCCAGGAAGATAAGTATGATAATGGTTTTGCTTTTTTAGTTATTAGTGTTACTAATATTTGTTTGTGTGTTTTTTTACAGGTTCGGTCGTTGGACTACGTCGGATTCGAGGACTACTTCGATTATATAGTTTTTTATTTTCAATAAATTGATTAACGAGGGTTGTGTGGGGGGTTATATTTCAATAAAATATTTTTTTCCGTGTAGTTGTGTTTTTTAAACGTTATTACTACTGCCTTAGTAATGGTAGATGTCTGATAGACAACGTCCATTACTAAGGCGGTGGCAATGACAGAGGCTAACCATCTGAAGTGACGGGTAAGCACTGGGGCAGCCGCAGGCTGGTATTATTAGGCTGGGAAAGCCCAAAAACAGTGGGCCTTCCCACCCTGGTAATGCTAGGCTGCTGTTATGTTGTATCTGGCTGGTTATGAAAAATGGGGGTTGTTTTTTTTAAAAAATAATAAAAAACAACATGGGGTCCCCCCATTTTTCTTAACCAGCCACTGTTTTTGGGCTTCCCCAGCCTAATATTACCAGCCTGCGGCAGTCCTAGTACCCGGCCATCGCTTTAGATGGTCGGTACTGGATTGTACCTGGCTCTTCCCAGCACCCATGGTGGTGGTGGAGGATACTGGGGCAATAATGGTAGGTTAGTGCTTGCCTTTTCACCATCTAGCATTAAGCCCCGCCTAATGGATGCTGCCTATCAGACAGCCGCCATTACTCAGGCGGTAGTAATGAAGTTAAAAAAAACATCAACACAGTTTAGAAATAAATCCCCCCCACTCAACCCTCATTAATTATTTTATTGAAAATAAAAACGTCATCATTGAAGTAGTTCTCGAATACGACTTAGTCCAATGACCGAACCTTTTAAAAAAACTTTTTAAAAAACCCATTAGTAGCACTAAGGCCCCATGCACACGAACGTGCTTTTGCGGCCGCAATTCCCCTGAAAATCCACGAGAGAATTGCGGCCCCATTCATTCCTATGGGGCCATGCACATGACCGTGGTTTTCACGGTCCGTGCATGGCCTGGGAGCCTGGACCGCATAAAGAACGGGCATGCCTTATTACGGCAGTGTTCTGCGGTCCAGGCTCATTGAAAATAATGGCCCGCGACTTGCGGGAGGCTCGCGGCTGACAGTCCTCTGCCGGCCGACCCGAAAATCACGACCCGTGCACATGGCTACGGTTGTGTGCATGAGGCCTAATAACTAAAAGAGCAAAACCATTTTTATACTTGCCTTCCTGGGCCTGTGACAGTAAACTACTCAGTGCCAGCTCTAAGCTGTTATTGGTTAGTTTACATCACATGGTCCCAGGTTATCTAATTTCATTGGCCTATTTTTAAAAGTAGCCCAATGAACTCAGGTAACCGGCCACTATGTGATGTAAACTAACCAATGACAGCTTAGAGCTGTCACTGCTTATTTTACTGAGCCTTGTAAGTGGCGCAGGATCCCCCGAGATGCACCATAATTTTGGCGCATCTCGGGTGCGTGCTCCATTATAAACCTAGTACGGGGACTCCTTTAGATACAAAGGAGTCCCCGCGCTAGGAGTTACTAGCGTCGGCAGGGCTCAGCAATAAAGTTTCCGTTGATGCAGGCCTGCTCTTTTCTGATCAGGCCTGCTCCAGCGGAATGACAGCAGGCGGCGCAATGATGTAACCGGTGGGGCGGAATTTGCTCCAGTCTAATAAATCAATAATAGGGGAAATGGGTCCCAGTCTTCATGTGGGGGGCAGGAGAGGGAATGTTAATGGGGTAGCACTGAGCATTTATTTTAGGGTAGGTATTTCAATGCGAAAAGTCTGCAGTGTAATACACTAGCAGCAGAGTTGATGGGATTTGAACAAATCCCATCCACACGCTGCAAAAAAAAAACACTGAAAAAACGTTTATAAATTAACCTGTGGTGCATTTTTATTTTAATCCGCAGCATGTCGATTTATGTTGCGGGATCGCTGGTTTTCTGTTGCATATTTTCCCCATTGAATTAATTGGATACCCGCAACAAATAGCACATGTTGTCATTTTTGTGGAGGAAAAGCTGCATTATTGGGGGTATCAGCACTAAAAGTGCCTAGGGTAGCACCAACTCCAAATACGACCCTGGCGGCAGGATGGTGGTGGTGGTCATAGGGGGGCCCCAGTTTGGGGAACAGCACAGGGCTTATGGTCTGCTCAATCTGCCACTGCTCCTTATAAAGGATGGTCCTGTGTCGATATGGCCTAAACTGGACAGATAAGGTCATGGTTTGGATAGTCTAGGGAAGAATATTCGCTACATCCCATCCCATCCTTGTGCTATGCAGATTGTAGAGGTCCAGGGGCCAGTGATGTAATAAGTAATCTTGGAGCCTCATGATAACATATGAAATGGGGTCCCACTTGGCTACAGCCATTACCGGTGGCAAGGGAACCTAGAAAACAGTAAGGATATAATTATTTTGTGTGGTTTAAGAAGCATATAAAGGGGAGTGTCGTTCTCTTGGGCCCTTGCCTCTTTTTCTTCCTTTCGTAATGTCTATAAATACCTTCCATTGTCCCAACTGCTGGGCCCCTACGCTGGTAGTTATGCGCCTGCCCGCCCAGTTATACTACAAAATTATTTTCAAAAAGTTTGGGAACAAAAATAATAATGAAAAATATTTGCTAAAGGCAATATGTTATCTCATCACCAAAGACTTATAGCACTGGGAAAAACGATTTTCTCAGCACGGCTCCATAAACCCTGGTGTGGGATTCTCACATAGACGACCAGGATTTAAGGGCCTTTCTGACTAAATTAAAAGCTAATCGTTTTTTGAGCTCATCAGTAACAGTGTTTTTCTAATAGAAAGTGCCATCCAACTCCTCTGCACAAACAGACCATGTACAGGTTAGGGAAACATGGAGTTTAACCATGCCGCTTAATGCATCCTGGATGAAATGGATATTGCACCATGGAATGCTTTTGTTCTCCTCAAAGCTACAAGTCATAATATTCTAGGTGAAAAGTAAAGTAAAGTAAACAGAAGAATTTCGAGTGAAAGTGCTGAGGAATGTTACAGTATGTGTTTAATTTTGTATCCAACATCATTTAAAAAATGCATTTTCTCCTTTTTTTTCTTTTCTTTTTTTTTTGGGGTATTTTTGAAATCCCACACATTTTTGTTACATTGACCTCCGAACTTGCAGAAGTGAAAATTAATTTTTTTTGCTTTCTGTGTGATATCTGATGCCTGTTAATATTTTGTAAGTGACACAACGCTAGTTATTGCTTAGAGTAGCACATTCCAAGAGCATTACTGTAAGTAATAGCTCATTCCGGCTTAGTGCAAGCCGAAAAACCTGAGCAGGCAGGAGCACAAGTAAATTCTTCTCCATATCAATGGGTCTACAACACTTGTTAGGAGAACTTTGGAGCTTTCTAAAATGTTGCTGTACTTATCTCCTCTGGGTAATGTCCACTGTATCTGACCATAGCTGCACACAGTTTAGGAAAACTTTTTGTACCATACTCACACACTATGGATCATGCATGGTCTCTTCCAAGGTTCTGCCCTAGGTCTCTCCAATAAGTTACTCCCCTATGTGACGTATGATTGGCTTTATTGCTATCTGTACGAAACAGGGGGCCACCTGATTGATACTATTACAGTAGGTCTGTTGGTTTAAAATTCTGAGGTTCAAAGGCCCACAGAGTGGTGACAAAGTGGGCACCCAAAAATCATTCGGGGATGGCAAACCAATTTTACTAGTCAGGTGCACTTCTTCTTTTAAGCACTCACTTTTATTTTCAGCCCAGGACTTTCGGCTGGTCTTTAATATGAGGAATTTTTATTATGGCAGTCATTAGGCTAAGCCGGCTAAGCACGGCACCATTTATTTTTGTTCACTGTGTTTTCTGGTTTACATGATCGTTTTGTCACAAGGATTTTTCAGGATGCAGTGCCGTTATAGGGTATTTTTCCTGAAGGTCTAAGAGGGGGTATGGCCGTCAGGTTCCTGACCAAACTGTTACTCGTTTCCCCCTTCTGGGGGAGCCGTACCTAGATCCTTTTGAGCCCTGGGGGATGCGTGGGCAGACATAAAAAGACTGAAAGCCCAAGAATGAATGTAATTATTATTTTTTTCAAAAATTTGGGCAAAATTTGGCCAACAGTGGAGCATCAATTTTGGTTGACAAACCCTTTAAGAAAGCTTCATTGTGAAACACATTTACAAATTGTGTATTGTTTCTATAATACGATTCTGTAAGGAAGGAAGAACTGCATGTGTATACATGAAACTCTGCACTTTGGTTTCTGGTTCTTATCTCGTAATTGGAGAGTACGTTCTTCATGCAGGTTGTTGTGAACATAATAATCCCATTGACCTTTCATGATGAAGCCTGATAAAGCCAGGCCGAAATAACATAAAACTTTCTTTTTTGTCTCACATCGATAAGAAATCCAGATTATATCACATTCCAAGTAAGTGTCATAAACCTGTCTGTCAAAGAAGATGGAATTGTCCAAAGCCTACCACGAATCTCAACTTTTTATGGGGATAAAACCTGACTCATTACAAAACAACTGGTAAAAAATAAGGATTTTTCAAAACCACTTTTTGTTGAACATCTTCTACAGAATACAAACTGATCATTCAGTTCAGGCAATGTTCCCAATTGGACTAGCAATCTAATTTCCCTTTTAATTTCCTGCTGCTTATATAGCGCCAACATATTGGGATCGGAGATAAGTTCGATCCCGGCTGTTTAGCCCCTTAAATGCTGGAGTCAATAGTGACCACGGCATTTGAGTCATTTGACAGAGGGAAGTGCCCCCCCTGTCACTCATTGGCAGCCTGCGAATGCGATTGCCAGCCTCCGATGGGTTGGCAGGGCAGTCCGGGGCCTAACAATGGCCCCCAGGCATGCGACAACTGTATGCCAGAGGAACGGCCTAATAGATTGCCACTGACAGGCAGTAAAGCTTTGGTGTACTGAGAATACCAAAACAATATACAATCAAACAGAAGATCACTTTGGGAAGTACCCTGCTGGGATTGAAAAAAATGAAATAAATAAATGAAATAAAGTTTACAAAAAAATACAAAAAGTGCTTAGTTAAAAAATGTAATAAAAAAATGTTTTCCATAAAAGGTTACATAGTTACATAGTTACATAGTTACATAGTTAGTACAGCTGAAAAAAGACACATGTCCATCAAGTTCAACCAAGGGATGGGAAAAGGGAAGGGAAAAAAATAATAGACCTGTAAGGTATCGCAGCGATCATAACGACCCAAACAAATAAAGTTAACACCTTATTTAAACTGCATGGGGAACGCTGTACAAACAAAACTGCAAAAAACAATGACGGAATTGCTTTATTTTTCCAAATAAATAAATAAAAGTTAATCAATAAATCCCATGTACCCTATCTGGACTAGCAAAAAACAAGCTCTCATATGGCTACATTGATGGAAAAATAAAAAGTTACCGCTCTTGGGATCCGGCAATGCAAAAAAAAATTATATTTTTGTGTAAAAGTGTTTTTATTGTGCAAAAGTAGTGAAACGTAAAAAAAACCTATAGATATTTGGCATTGCTGTAATCGTACCGACTCATAGAATAAAGGTAACATGTTATTTATGCTTCACATTGAGCTGCGTAAATTTAAAACGCAAAAGAACAATGGCGGAATAGCTGTTTATAATAAGCAGAAACAACGGGGGAATTTATCAACACTGGCGTTTCAAACGAAACTTATGTCTACGTGAACTGTGCCAAATTTATTAAGAGGTGCACGTCTCTTAATACATTTTGTGCTTCTTTGGCTGTGTGTTCTCCAGAAATCAAAATCCACAGGCATAGATTTGCACCCTAACATACGCCAATTTTTAGCGTAAGGCGTGATAAAACTGTCGGTCTGCGGAGCCTCTGCGTCTCTATGCTCTAACCATTTTTCTCGCCACTTTTCACAATTTCAGCGCAAATATGACGTGTACCAAAATTTTCGACTTTTTAATGCCTGAAAATGGCCTAAAGCTTTTAATAAATTTCCCCCTATGAATGGCCAAGCCGAGCATGCATGTTTATTGTGGAAACGGGGAAGAAATAGCTGTTCAGCTGACAGCTATCTCATCTGTATGGCCGACTTAATAGCGGACATCTTGGTTGACACTCTGTTATCTTGGAAGCGATAAGAAATTGATGAACAGAATTTTCAAAAACGTACAAAAAATTACAACCGAAAGAGTTTTCTGTTATTTTCAGGGAAATTGGTCATTCAAGGGGTTGTCTCATCCCTATTAAGGCATTTGGACATCATAGGGGACCCCACTTGGAAACACCGCTCTATAAGTCAGAACAGGAAGTGTTTTGTAAGCACGACCCCAGTTCTGGCGGACTCGGCCATTTATCGACTTTCCCCGGAAAAAGCTCATTTGTACTCTCGGCTCTTCAAAGAAACAGTGAGGATTTTTCTTCCAATGCAGATCTTGTTACAGAATTGCAGAAACCTTGGAATATTAAGGTAGAAGCATCAGACGTGATTATAGCAGCAGATATCAAATGCCATGTAAATGCGTCACAGCGTTCGTTGTGGTTAGTGCGCTCCAGTTCAGGAATATTCCAATACCTTCTGATTGTGAAACATAAGAAGTAAAATCCTGCAGTGTTATTGTATAATCAGTGATTGGTGTTAACCAATGATTAATATGGCAGCAGGAATAGGATCATAAATACTCAACACTGAATTCTGTTTTGGGAAGTGATTTATGTTGTAATAGAGAAATGTAGCCTCGTTACGGATGTAGCCATCTTTATCGTTACGGATGTAGCCATCTTTATCGTTACGGATGTAGCCATCTTTATCGTTACGGATGTAGCCATCTTTATCGTTATGGATGTAGCCATCTTTATCGTTACGGATGTAGCCATCTTTATCGTTATGGATGTAGCCATCTTTATCGTTACGGATGTAGCCATCTTTATCGTTATGGATGTAGCCATCTTTATCGTTACGGATGTAGCCATCTTTATCGTTACGGATGTAGCCATCTTTATCGTTACGGATGTAGCCATCTTTATCGTTACGGATGTAGCCATCTTTATCGTTATGGATGTAGCCATCTTTATCGTTACGGATGTAGCCATCTTTATCGTTACGGATGTAGCCATCTTTATCGTTACGGATGTAGCCATCTTTATCGTTACGGATGTAGCCATCTTTATCGTTACGGATGTAGCCATCTTTATCGTTACGGATGTAGCCATCTTTATCTACATCACACAACAAAAGCCATTGGAAAAAGTCATTGAAAAAAATCAAGATAAGAGATCATGCCACTGTGTATTTAATGCGTTAAAAGTCAAGATAAAGACGGCTACATCCGTACATAAAACAAATAAGTGCATACAGAATGTTAAAGATAATTGGATACATTGTATCAGTTTATTGTTCCTTAACCCCTTATCGCACCAGGATGCACCAGTACGTCCTGTATTGCAGTGCTTTAAGGCACCAGGACGTACCGGTTCGTCCTGGCTAACAATTGTCACCCTGTCAAAGGACAGGGTGACAGAACTGTGCCATCAACTGTTTATGACAGTTGATTGGCACAGTAAAGCAGCAGGGGACCAATCACACCGGTCCCCTGCCAGCGATCGCTGTGATTGGTCAGTCACAGCAGACTGACCAATCACAGCTCCTTGAGAATGTGTATGTGTATGTGAGCCAGCGCCATCACCGCCGGGTTTCGGCTGTATATTACAGCCGACACCCTGCTGTAACGGCACGATTAACCCCTTCAATGCAGCGATCGCTGCATCTAGGTGGTATCTAGCCTGTCGGCACCCCTGATGGTTGTCATGGCCGCGGGTGTCAGCTGTTTGTTACAGCTGACATCCTGCTCTAACGGCCAGTACTGGAGCTACGCTCAATCCAGCCGATTAACCTCTTAGACGCAGCGATCAAAAGTGATCGCTGGATCTAGGTGGTGAGATCGCATCCAACGGTTGCTAATGGCAACCATCGGCATTTGCAGGGGTGCCGATGGTTGCTACGGCAACCGGAGGCCTAACAATGTCCTCCTAGTACGGAAGCCTATTAGGGACAAAAAAAAGTTAAAAATAAAAGTTTCACGTCAAAAAAGCAATAACCGCCTTTTTTCCCATAATGTTTTATTTATAGAAAAAAACAAAAAACATAGACAAAAGTACGCATATGTGGTATCGCCGCGTCTGTAACGACCCGCACTATAAAAATATCATGCTATTTTACCCGCACGGTGAACACTGTAAAAAAATAAAATAAAAAACAATTCCAGATTCACTGTTTTTTAGGTCATCGGAAAAGATTCGATCAACGACAAACAAGCAATTTCTCGCTGATGCTTACAGTAGGCAATGATTGTGAACGTTTACTTGATATTATGATTTTTTACACGATAATCGCCACGTGTAAAAGGCCCGTAAAAGGAAATGACCATAACCATGGGGAGAACATACAAACTACATGCAGATATTGCTCTTGGTTGAAGTCAAACCTAGAACCCTAGTTCTACAAAACAATAGAGCTAACCACGTGACACCGTGCAGACCATAGTATATAGTTTGCATGTTTCTTCAAGTCCACCGGGGAACTCTTGCGGCTCAAAAATTGGAAAAGCATAGTAGTAGAAAAATCTCATTTCAAATAAGTGTGTGTTTGGAGCGCTGCAAGGGCCAGGACTGAAGTGAATAAAAAAATCTACTCTCAGAGATGTAACTTGAAGTTCCTGGGCCCTAGACAAAATCTGTAACAGGGTCCCCCAATTTTACTTACAGTGTTTTGTACTGGTATCCACTTATGTGGCAGAGTAATTGTTGTGCCACCTCGGGTACAAGTTCCCAGGCTCTGCACCTCCTATACTTATCCCCTTGAAAATGCGCACAGTGATGTCACTGCACAAGAATAATTTTTTATCACAAAACCTGGGAAATGTACACAATGATATTGCATAGTCACAATACAGGAATAATAAATATTGTAATGTGTCAGTGCTGGCATAATAAACACTATGAAGTCATAGGAAGTGATGTCACAGTATTGGAATGATCTGCACAGTGATGTCACAGGATTGGAATAATGTGCACAGTGATGTCACAGAACAGAGATAATGTCACAGAACAGGGATATTGACATAGGAATCTCACAACATATGGCCACTGTGATGTTACTGCATATCGATAATAAACACATCATCATATTACAGGGATAATAAACGCAGTGATGTCACAGTATAAAGATGATAAACAGTGATGTCACAGTACGGAGATATTATATACGGTATTGTCACAGTACAATGATGTTTCCGAACATAAATAATAAAACATTGTGATGTCACAGCTAATGTCTAAAGACCATGTTGATGTCACAACACATGAATAATAAATACTGGTATTCCCTTATGTGACAGATTGGCTGTTGGGCCCCCTCAGGTTATAGGGCAGAGGTGCGACTGAAACCTCTGCACCTCTATAGTTACGCCCCTCCATACTCTATGCACAACATTAGTACATGTAAAATATAATTTTGTTATTAACAGTGAACTATAGATATTAACAGTAAATATGTACATAAATAAATAAATAAAGGTCCTAATAAAAAAAATCATCAAGAACCAAACAGTTGAAGGGATCCTCATCTATTAGACAAAGTGCAGAGCGGTTATAAGAGTGTCTCTTGCTCTGGAGACCCATCACACCTACAAAGTCAGCCCATTGATTACAATGAAAACTATGTGATGCTTAATTTCCCCTGCGGAGGCGCTACAGGGGAATTCAACACTTTCTGCCAGGTTTACCCCAGAGAATTCTGAGCGTCCCACAGCAGGACACCCTATGACCAGCTTATCATTGGGGATACCTTCTTACAAAAATATATAGTTTAAAATTGTTCATTACTCTGTAATTTTTAATTAAAAAACAATTACACTTTCATATATAAATGGTTCATATTGTGGATAATGAATTTAACCCTCGCTGCACTTTCTTAAAGGGGGTTTTGTAATATTTGAAAAAGGGTCTACTTTCTTATCTACAAACAGAACCACTCTTGTATGTGGCTGTGACTGGTAGTACATTCTTTTGAATGGGATTGAGCTGCAATACCAGTCATATCCTATAGACAAGAGTGGTGCTGTTTCTGGGGGGAAAAAGCGATTCTTTCTTTCTAATCTTAAACGACCCCTTTAATGTCAGTACTGCGGCTAAATAAGTGACACTCATATTATTTCATATGGAAGTAGTCAGGAGGAATGGAGCTCTCTTAGGATGAATTGGTGTATTGCTACAAAGTATAATTGTCTTAAATTGTAGAATAAATGAAAAGGCATTTAAGGAGGATATTTTTAATTGGATCTATGTATATATTTGGTCTAAATCTGCTATGAATGAATAAGATACAGTAAATAGGGACTTTCATTCATTCATTTGTGCAGATATAATACACTTTGTTGAGCTGGACGGGCTATGGACTCCCCTCACATCCCCGCTGGAGCCAGCATTCATTTCCTAGAGCTGAGTCTGAGCAGGATCTCTCCAGCTTCTGAACCACAGACTGGTGCATTGTGCTGGTGTCACTGCTCTGACAAATGAGCAGAGTTGGTTCTGTCTTCATGGCCCCGGCTTTGGAGCCAGAATCATGTACATTGTACACACGCCCAAGCCAAGGATTGTGTCAGCACAACCTTCCCTTCATGACTCTCAGCCCACACCAATTACCAATCCGGCACACACAAAGCCTCCCTCCATACGAGCGCATGAAGTCCGCTATTTTATACTCGACTTAATGCACTGGAATCAGTTTCAATTAAGAAACCTATTTGGAACAAGACATTGAAAAAACACTCATTTCCTAGGAAAAGAAAACAGAAATTACTGCTGGATTAAAACTTGAGTCAAACATACAAATTGATGCTTTATATGAAATGTGGAAAGCGCTGATTGTAAATATAAAACAGGGATGTGAAACACATTCAGATCAAGCAAGTCTGCCATCTACAAACAGAGGCTGAAGAGACTAGGGACTGGGCGTTATGCCAACAGGTCGGTGCCAATGACCACTACAACAATGAATAGCCAGGACTGTGCATTATGGAACTGGGAAACCAGAAGTCGCAAGGGACTGGTCACTGCACCACTGAGTCACAAGGGACTGGTCACTGTACCACTGAGTCACAAAGGTCTGGACACTGCACCACTGAGTCACAAGGGACTGGTCACTGTACCACTGAGTCACAAAGGTCTGGACACAACACCACTGAGTCACAAGGGACTGGTCACTGCACCACTGAGTCACAAGGGACTGGTCACTCTACCACTGAGTCACAAGGGACTGGCCACTGCACCACTGAATCACAAGGGACTGGTCACTGTACCACTGAGTCACAAAGGTCTGGACACTGCACCACTGAGTCACAAGGGACTGGTCACTGTACCACTGAGTCACAAAGGTCTGGACACTGCACCACTGAGTCACAAGGGACTGGTCACTGCACCACTGAGTCACAAGGGACTGGTCACTCTACCACTGAGTCACAAGGGACTGGACACTGCACCACTGAATCACAAGGGACTGGACACTGCACCACTGAGTCACAAGGGACTGGTCACTGCACCACTGAGTCACAAGGGACTGGTCACTACACCACTGAGTCACAAAGGTCTGGACACTGCACCACTGAGTCACAAGGGACTGGTCACTGTACCACTGAGTCACAAAGGTCTGGACACTGCACCACTGAGTCAGAAGGGACTGGTCACTGTACTACTGAGTCACAAAGGTCTGGACACTGCACCACTGAGTCACAAGGGACTGGTCACTGCACCACTGAGTCACAAGGGACTGGTCACTCTACCACTGAGTCACAAGGGACTGGACACTGCACCACTGAATCACAAGGGACTGGACACTGCACCACTGAGTCACAAGGGACTGGTCACTGCACCACTGAGTCACAAGGGACTGGTCATTACACCACTGAGTCACAAAGGTCTGGACACTGCACCACTGAGTCACAAGGGACTGGTCACTGTACCACTGAGTCACAAAGGTCTGGACACTCCACCACTGAGTCACAAGGGACTGGTCACTGTACCACTGAGTCACAAAGGTCTGGACACTGCACCACTGCGTCACAAGGGACTGGTCACTGCACCAATGAGTCACAAAGGTCTGGACACTGCACCTCTGAGTCACAAGGGACTGGTCACTGTACCACTGAGTCACAAAGGTCTGGACACTGCACCTCTGAGTCACAAGGGACTGGTCACTGTACCACTGAGTCACAAAGGTCTGGACACTCCACCACTGAGTCACAAGGGACTGGTCACTGTACCACTGAGTCACAAAGGTCTGGACACTGCACCACTGAGTCACAAGGGACTGGTCACTGCACCAATGAGTCACAAAGGTCTGGACACTGCACCTCTGAGTCACAAGGGACTGGTCACTGTACCACTGAGTCACAAAGGTCTGGACACTGCACCTCTGAGTCACAAGGGACTGGTCACTGTACCACTGAGTCACAAAGGCCTGGACACTGCACCACTGAGTCACAAGGGACTGGTCACTGTACCACTGAGTCACAAAGGTCTGGACACTGCACCACTGAGTCACAAGGGACTGGTCACTGCACCACTGAGTCACAAGGGACTGGTCACTCTACCACTGAATCATAAGGGACTGGACACTGCCCCACTGAGTCACAAGGGACTGGACACTGCACCACTGAGTCACAAGGGACTGGTCACTGTACCACTGAGTCACAAAGGTCTGGACACTGCACCACTGAGTCACAAGGGACTGGTCACTGCACCAATGAGTCACAAAGGTCTGGACACTGCACCTCTGAGTCACAAGGGACTGGTCACTGTACCACTGAGTCACAAAGGTCTGGACACTGCACCTCTGAGTCACAAGGGACTGGTCACTGTACCACTGAGTCACAAAGGCCTGGACACTGCACCACTGAGTCACAAGGGACTGGTCACTGTACCACTGAGTCACAAAGGTCTGGACACTGCACCACTGAGTCACAAGGGACTGGTCACTGCACCACTGAGTCACAAGGGACTGGTCACTCTACCACTGAATCATAAGGGACTGGACACTGCCCCACTGAGTCACAAGGGACTGGTCACTGCACCACTGAGTCACAAGGGACTGGTCACTCTACCACTGAATCATAAGGGACTGGACACTGCCCCACTGAGTCACAAGGGACTGGACACTGCACGACGGAATCACAAGGGACTGGTCACTGTACCACTGAGTCACAAAGGCCTGGACACTGCACCACTGAGTCACAAGGGACTGGTCACTGTACCACTGAGTCACAAAGGTCTGGACACTGCACCACTGAGTCACAAGGGACTGGTCACTCTACCACTGAGTCACAAGGGACTGGACACTGCACCACTCATTCACAAGGGACTGGTCACTCTACCACTGAGTCACAAGGGACTGGACACTGCACCAATGAGTCATAAGGGACTGGACACTGCACCACTGAATCATAAGGGACTGGACACTGCACCACTGAGTCACAAGGGACTGGACACTTCACCACTGAGTCACAAGGGACTGGTAGCTGTACCATTGGGTAATGAGGGACTAATCACTGTCACACTGAGTCACCAGGGACTTGCAGCTGTACCATTAAATCACAAACGTGTGCTCACTTGATCTGGCATTGAGTGGTCACTGTAAAACCGAGTCACAAGGGATTGGTCACAGTACTACCGAGTTTTAGTGGAGTTGACATTATACCACTAGGTCATGGGGGTCGGACACTGTCTGCATCACTTTCATTACATTACATTTACTTAATTTGTTTAAATGAATATACAGAAAAGTAAGAACTTGAATGGGTAATGTTTTTTCTAGAATATTTTTTAGTCCTCTTGTATCAAAAATGATTGGATCTTGGTGGCAAATTGGGTGAAGCGATATAATGATCGTGACAGTGACAACTGATAATTAAAAACAGGGACTACATCCAATAAAAGAAAATCCTTGCACCAAATCCTTTACCAATGTCCCATACCGATATAATGAAACCATTCATCCATTATAACATTTACTTAAAAAAACTATTACCCCGTTGGCCCTCTTGTTAACGGAATACTACCCGAAAATCCGAAGCCGACAACAAATCCACCTCCTGCTTCAAATCCACCTCATCAGAGGTCCAGGCTGCCGCTACTTCACTCACCATGCTTTATAATGCAGATCTGCTTGTTCAGATTGGCTGCTGTGTATGAACACAAGCCCACCACAATGCCAGTGCAGAATCAAGGTCTTTGTCCTCTGGGCAAAACATTGTTTGAGCTCCCACCTCTCTTTGAAAGGAAGAAAGAGAGGAAGGACACTAGTTGAGAAAAGTAGGAGAGAAAAATAAAATATGTAGCTGCAATAAATCAAAATGTTACAGTTGCTAAATAACAATTTTCAATAATTGCTATAAATTGCACAAATAACACTACAATAATACCTACACTACCACCAAACAGTGTCCAAATAGTACAACATTGCCAATAGTTCCTGAGTTTTCAAGCCAAGTATCATAAACTGGTAGTGCGACCTTGCTGTGATTCATCCTGATGAAGGTGCTGGCGGCCCTTAAAGGGGTATACCCATCTTAGACATTTATGGCATATCCACATTAAAATCAGTTAATTAATCATACGACGAATGATCTGATTATCAACATGCCAACTGAACTGGCAGATCATAGACATATTTGCCTGATCATGCCATACACATATACTATCAGCCGAAAACCGTCCCAAAAATTTTACATGACTGATCACCTTTTCGGCCATTGTTAAAGGGGTTATCCAGCTCCAGAAAATTGTATTTCAGTGCTATAAATTTATAAAATAAGGACACTTACTAATATACATTTAGTTCTAATGTTGTGCCGATGTCCCGTTTGGGAACGCAGTCACGTGTTTGGAAGTCCTGTACTTCTTTCTGCTTTGATGACGCGCCGGCACATACCCACGTGACAAACAGCGGTCTCCCTCTTCCATGTTGTCAGCGCGTCATCAAAGCTTGTGACCCCTAGGGGGCTGGCACTGTGACGCCGCCGAGGAAGTAAGCCAGCCCCCTTCTTCCTCAGCCCTGGCATTTGCCGGCGCATGTGCAATGTATCAGCGAGCGGGGCTGGGATACAGGCCTATAAGGAAAAGAAGGGCATGAAGGGAACTGTAGCTTTGGAGCGCACTGAAACGGCTTGTCGCGCCTGAGAGCGGCTACATCAGAAGTGGTGAGTATCACAGAAGTTTGATTTTGTGCAGGTAGAGTAGTTGTAGTAGTGTAGAGATCTGTTTATGCATATTTGTGGGGTTTTTCTTTTTTTGGGGGGGGTCCCCGGATAACCCTTTTAATGATTGCTTGTGCAAAATTTCAAATTGTTTGAAAAATCGTCCATTCCGGCCAACTTTCATCTAATGTGTAGTGCCAGCTTTTGAGGGTCGCAAGGCATTTTCCCCTCTTGCCCTCCTGCCCTACCTAATGCTACATATATTGTGAGATGTTCCTTAAAATGTTGTTAAAATTTGCTATGTCTTTCCTTTTGCATAATTTCCAGATATAAGGATGTGCCAAAAGCTACTTGATAATGAGTAATGACTACTCAAAGAACTACTTGAATAGCGCATAAAAAAATGAAACAAAATAACCACCGCAGCGGTCTCTCCGGTGTATTAATGCCGCGTTTGTTATGTCTGGATGTACACGGAGATCAAGTCGTTTTTCACTTTTTGGACTTCAGTATGCAGAGAATTAGCATCCACCGGCGAGAGCTTCTTTTGTGTGTTTACTTTCACTCGGCCAAATAAAATCTGCAGTTTCTGGAATTAAGGAATTAAACCAACAAATGCTTCTCGGTGTATGTTTAACTCTTTTGTCGCCAAATAGCGAAGAGCACTCGATGCCAGTTCTGACCCTCGTAGACTTGTGCGTCACTTTAAAGGGAGAGGGTCTACAATCCGGTCCCACATTAGTAATTAGGTCTCATGGCTGTACGTACTTGGCCTCAAGACTTTATTTCCGAATGTAATTATTTGCTTTGGTGAATTTGCTTCCTCTAAAGGAAAACATGACTAAATTGGCCTTTTCCTATAGATGTACAGTATGATAATGGCAGCCTCTTTAAGATGGAAATAGCAGACTTGTCTGCACATGTCCAGGTCATCAGAGGCATTGAGAACAGTCAATACTGTGTATGGTCAAATGTAGCGCTTAACCAATGCCAGATCTTGACTATTTGAAGACCCCTCCAAAAAGTCTTAAAGGGGAACTAAACTTTTAAAAAACTTTTGACGTGTCATGTGCTTAAGATTCTTAAGCACAAGTTCCATCAGAAGATGACTGAATCCTTAGTATCTTTTTATAATTAAAGGGATCACACAGTCCTTCTCGTAGTTAGGCCTCATGCACGGAGCCTGTATGTCAGCACACACAGTCCCAATGGATCCCTGTGCTACACATCTGACCTTTTCATTCTCTATCATTGGACACCGCTATGGGTCCACCAACCACCATGTGCCATTTATAATACTGGTGTCCTCCTAGGCGGATAAGGGGCTATTGGCCCCCACATCAGGTAGAGGATGAACGTAATGACCTATCTGTTCAACTTTATATACAAGTCTAGGATGCCTAGATGGCAAATACAGTTGTTCCGGCATGATGCTCAGCATAAGGGGGTTTTGTGGATGCTCCATGATGCAATTCAAATTCGACATCTTCACCCTCACCCAAAAATTGCCATTTTCTACTGCCGAACCAAAACTTTTAAGACGACGACCACCACATCACAAATCTATTAGTTTTTAGAGCTCAGAACATATAGCTTATGGATTTAGAGTTTAGGGCATATGGACATTATAGAGCTCAGTAGCCCCCTCAATAAGCCAAAGAGGATAGTCATTGGCAAAAAAAGTCTCCAGCTCTTGTGGACTTGACGAGAAATTATTGCATAGTTAGTCAACGTTTATTAGAATGGGCACCATGTAATACTAAATTTCCCCTGCAGTGGCCGCTGTATAAATGAGTGGCCACCCATAGCTTCCCTCAAGAATAACATCTGATTGCCGGGGGTTATTGAGGCCGGACCAGTGTAAGCAGTGGGGGGTTCCTTTAGGGACTACATCCCACCATGTTGCAGGCACAGGGGCCGAAATACTTTTTCGTAGCTTGCTATTGGCCCAACACCTAACCACCAACAATGATGTCACAAGCCGCTGCATATCATACCTGACATCAGAGTGAGAGAACGTTTTCAACGTATGCCGACAGACCAGACCCCAAAATAAATTCAGACCCGAGATCAGCCTGCAAAATAAACAGACTCCAAAGATATTAGATAGATAGATTGATAGAAATGAGCCATTTATCTATCTATCTATACACAAGACAATGGTGACAGCACTCTGCGACCACCAACAGCACTCTAAAACACTCTAAATAAATATGCATTACTACTACGTTGCCTCCATTTTTGATCTTGCACTTCTCCCATTCTGCCCTAGGGTGATTTTAATTACGGTAGTTTAAAGCTGGTTCCTGCCTTCCCCAAGTATATTCCGCAGGCTCAGACCAGGAAAAGGGTGTATGTTCAGTGTAGGGACCCACCTTATAAGTGAGGTCGTCTTGTCATGGCGTACTTGCACCTTTACACACTGTTTTTTCATATTGCTGAAATGTGCTGATCAAGCTTTCTTGTCTAATCTAATCTATCTATCTATCTATCTATCTCATATCTATCTATCTATCTATCTATCTATCTATCTATCTCATATCTATCTATCTATCTATCTATCTATCTATCTATCTATCTATCTATCATCTATCTATCTATCTATCTATCTATCTATCTAATATCTATCTATCTATCTATCTATCTATCTCATATCTATCTATCTATCTATCTATCTATCTATCTATCTATCTATCTATCTATCTATCTCATATCTATCTATCTATCTATCTATCTATCTATCTATCTATCTATCTATCTATCTATCTATCTATCTATCTAGGAATAAAGTTTAAAGAGTAGTCCCATTGCTTTACATGTTATTGTATTTCCTTTATATATTTCTTTTATTTACATTACGTTTCTAGTTTGGTCTTAAAAAACAAAAACAAAATCTGTATCAAATCTGCACAGTGTAAACAAGGCCTAACAATGTGCCATTGTCTGCTGTTTTGTTCCCTCTAGGTGGCGTTATTCAGGGGAGGAGGGGGTCAGTCCGGCCACTGTATTATATTGCACTTATGTGGCCAGTATTAGCCTATATATTTGATTTACATTTGACTGGGTCTCTCCAGCAGGGGATCATGCACTGGCCAGGTCCAGCTTTTGGAGATTATACTGCACTGTGTACATATTGCGCTGATGTTACGTCACTATAACGTTGTTCCATTTGCAGGTACGGTAAATGGTGGTTGGCTTGTGGGTCTTTAAACTGTTGGCACCGGGATGTATGACAGCCATTTTAGCAGCATTTGCCTAGGCCCCAGCCACACGACTGTATTTTTTTTCCCTCCCACAAATATTGGTCGTAAATACGGATCCTTTGTCATCCGTTTTCCGCCCGTATTTACGGACCCTTAAAAAGGGGGGCTGGAAATTTCACATGATCGCTCAGACGCCATTTTCTCTGCTTCTCCTTATTCAAAATTGAGATCCCCTGATGTTGCCTAGCAACGCTCCCGTAGTTACAGGTGCACACACGTAGCCACCCGGAATTACGGAAGCCCCATAGACTTCTATGGACCTGGCCGTGCCGTAATTACAGCCTGAAATAGGACATGTTCTATATTTTTCAACGGCCCGGGCACCTTCCCGTACGCAAACGGGAAAGTACCCATGGCCAATAGAAGTCTATGGGCCTGTAATTTCGGGCGTTTTTACGGCCGTGTGCATGGGGCCTAACAGATTAATGACGTACTGAGTGCGGTGCTTAACCCCTTCCCGCACCTTAGCGTAAATGCACGTCCAGGTGAGCAGTAACTTTGCGCACCTGGGCGTGCAGTTACGTCCGCGCTTTAACAGTTAACCGCCACGCGGCGCTACACCGTTAACTGTGCAGGGCATCTGCCCTGCTCTCCCCGTTGCCGATCAGCGGCCTGTCGCGATCACCACATCTAAGAGGTTTACAGCGGATCGGCAGCCCCCCACATGCATTTGCGGGGGCTGGCAATCCTTATCATGGCAACCAGAGGCCAGACAATGACCTCCGGGTTGCCATGTACGGAAGCCTCGGAGGATCAGCCTCCGGCCGATCCTCCGATGCTTCCTGTCAGTGTGACAGTCACGTCACAATGACAGTTAGAACACATTACACTACGTAGGTAGTGTAATGTATTCTAGCAGCGATCAGAGTCTATATGTCCCCTAGTGGGACAAGTGAAAAAAGTAAAAAAAAGATAATAAAAATGTTTTGAAAAAGTGTAAAAATAAAAGTTAGAAGTGACATAAACAAACATGCTTTTTTTCCTATAATAAGTATTTTATTATAGGAAAAAAATGAACACATTAAAAAAAGTACACATATTTGGTATCGCCGCGTTCGTAACGACCCCAACTATAAAACTGTAATATTATTTTTCCCACACGGTGAACACCGCAAAAAAAATAAACGAAAAACAGTGCCCGAATCACAATTTTTTTGGTTACCAACCCTCCCAAAATATACAATAAAAAGTGATCAAAAAGTCGCATGTACGCCAAAATGGTACCAATACAAACTACATCCCGTCCCGCAAAAAACAAGCCCTTACACTGCTTTTTAGACTGAAAAATAAAAAAAGTTATGGCTCTCAGAATATGGTGACACAGAAAATAAATTATTTTATAAATAAGTGATTTTATTGCACAAACGCTGCAAAACATAAAAAAAATTATATACATATGGTATCGCTGTAATCGTATCGACCCGCAGAATAAAGTATAATGGTAATTTATAGCCCGGGGTGAAGGCCATAAAAAACATGGTCAGAATTGATGCTTTTTGGTCACCTTGGTTGCCAAAAAATGGAATAAAACGTGATCCAAAAAATTTCTGGTACCCCAAAATCGTACCAATGAAAACCTACAGATTGTCCCGCAACGAATAAACCCTCACACAGCTCCAGTGGTGAAAAAAGAAAAAAGTTCTGGCTCCCAGAATATGGCGATGCAAAATGTGCAGAGTGCCGAAAAGCAGATAAGATCGGGCGCTATTTATCAGTGCGACTCCGGCCACATATCTGTGGAATATTATTTATTCACTGCATTATTATACCCTCTTATTATACCCTGATGTACCCCGCACAGATAACATGTACCCTGATGTACTCCGCACAGATAACATGTACCCTGATGTACCCCGCACAGATTACATATGCCCTGATGTACCCCGCACAGATTACATATGCCCTGATGTACCCCGCACAGATTACATATGCCCCCACATTATAAACTGGAACACCAGCAAAACGCCAAACAGAACAACTAATAAGCTACATCTGCGCCCCATTAGCCAAATGGCACTCCCTTCCTTCTGAGCCCTGCAGCGTGCCTACACACCAATTTACAGCCACAGATATGGCATCGCCATACCCGGGAGAACCCGGTTAATATTTTATGAGGTATTTGTCTTCAGTGGCACAAACTGGGCATAACATATAGTGCACTAAAATGGCATATCAGTGGAAAATTGTAATTTTCACTCTGCACCATGCGCTGCACATTAACCCCTTCGCGCACCACGACATAGCATGTCGTAGTGTGGGGGGTGATGTATGGAGCGTCTCACGTGAAAAATAAAGAATTTAAAACAGCAAAATCGCTGTTTTTTTGGTCACCTTGGCTCTACCTAAAAATGTAATAAAAAGTGCTCAAAAAGTTGTATGTACCAAAAACCGGTACCAATAAAAACGACCGCTCGTCCCTCAATAAATAAGCCCTCATACCGCTCTATTGACTGAAAAATAAAAAAGTTGTGGCTCTTGGAACGCGGGGAGGAAAAAACTAAAAAGGAAAAGAAAAAAATGGATCAGTTTCAGCTAAATTGGAGCTCCAAAAGCCAAATAGCGCTCCTTCCCTTCTAAGCCTTGCTGTGGGTCCAAACAGCAGTTTATTACCACATATGGCATATTTCCGTAATCGGGAGAAATTGTTTTACAAATGTTGGGGTGCTTTTTCTCCTTTGTTTCTTGTAAAAATTAAAAATGGCTACCTTTTTTCAGAAAAAAAGTCGATTTTTACCTTTACAGAATAATTCCAATGAATTCAGCAAAACAGCCGTAGGGTCAAAATGCTAACTTTACCCCCTAGAAAAATTCCTTGATGAGTGTAGTTTCCAAAATGGGGTCACTTTCCGGGGGTGCGACACGGCACTGAAAACTATTCCAGCAAAATCAGAATTTCAAAATCCAAATGGTAATCCCTTCTGAGTCCTGCTGTGGGTCCAAACAGCAGTTTATTACCACATATGGGGTATTGCTATAATCAGGAGAAATTGCTTTACATATGTTGGGGTGTTCTTCTCTTTTATTCCTTGAAAAAATTAAAAATGTCTACGTTTTTTCAGAAAAAAAGTAGATTTTTATCTTCACAAACTAATTCAAATAAATTTAGCAAAAAAACTGTTGGTTCAAAATGCTAACTATACCCATAGATAAATTCCCTGAGGGGTGTATTTTTCAAAAAGAGATCACTTTTGGGGGTCTTTATTGTTTTGGCCCCACAAGACCTCTTCAAACCTGACATGGTGCCTAAAATATATGCTAAAAAAAAAAAGGAGGCCCCAAAATCCACTAGGTGCTCCTTTGCTTCTGAGGCCTGTATTTCAGTAAATTAGCGCACTAGGGCCACATGCGGTATATTTCTAAAAACTGCAGAATCTGGGCAATAAATAATAAGTTACATTTCTCGGGTAAAACCTTCTGTGGTATAGAATTTTTTTTATTACAAATGCATTTTGTACATTTCGCCTCTATTTGCTATAATTCTTGTGAAACGCCTAAAGGTTTAATACACTTTCTGAATGCTGTTTTGAATACTTTGAGGGGTGCAGTTTTCAAAATGGGGTGATTTATGGGGACTTTCTAATATATAAGGCCCTCAAAGCCACTTCAGAACTGAACTGGTCCTTGTAAAAATCACCTTTTGAAATTTTCTTGAAAATATGAGAAATTGCTGCTAAAGTTCTAAGTCTCCACCAAGGCTGCGCCTTACATCTTTATTGCATGGCTGTGTGCTTGATTTTATACACCAGTTTGCAATAGATGTGGCTGAAATACCTGAACTCAATAATGTGGAGGTTTGTCCACATACTTTGGCAATATACTGGATTATAATCTCCATCAGTTTCCCCCTGGCGTGGACATGTTTTAGATGTTCTGTCTCCTGGAGACCTAGTGTAAGGAACTGTCCAGAATATGAAATTACCAGATGTCAATTTTGTCCAGGTCCTCAAATCAAAAGGCAACATGATGAACGGAGAGTTTTTCTTCTACGAGATGAAACAGATACCCAGTGTATATGTTTCCAAATCTTTTACATCCTTTATTTTGGCCTGCAGCACAAGTTTTGGAAGCGCAAACAGTACGTTTCAGCATCTAAATGCTGCTGAGTGAACCTGGCCCATGTTATATTCCTGGGGAGAATTTTAACAACTTTGGAAGTCAGAACAAATTATATTATAAGGTTTACGGCCATGGACACAGAGCCAGTACAAATGAACGGTCTGTAATTATGGAAAGAGTCCTATAAAAAGCAATAGCCTACAAACCACCGATCAGTAAGTACAGAGAGGTAGGGTTTATAAAATAAAAATTGAATTATAGTATTTCTGGGATTATATTTAGTTTCCATTTACAACTAATTATTTTTATTGCTACAAAGCATCTAAAGTAAAAGATTTCATTAAAATTCCCCTACTGTTTTGTGTATACAGCTCCGATGCAGACCAATTTGTCCATGGTTAAAGACTATACACAAACCCAACCTATTCGGGTATATGGCGGTCATAAAGGCGACCTCCACGCATGATCATCCATAATGACCCTTCTCTTAGGTCATATGGACAGAGATTGTCATATTAGGGGCATATGGAAGACATAGAAAAGGATTTCCCATCCATCGGCCGGGAGCAGTCAATTAAGAGCAGCAGACCATTAAGCCTCCTGTGGTAATGCATGGGCAATGTGTGGTGAGCGTAACGTCCCCCGGTGATGTATAAGATTGCCGATGGACACATTTCTTCAGAGAAGGGGTAATCGTGTTGAGGAGACTCATGGAAGGAAGCCATCTTGGTAATGATCATATGGAGCCCCATTTTTTTTCCACTTTTTGATATTAGGCATATGATACCTGATCTATTACAACAGTAAGATCCTCGCAGGCCATGACTATCGCAATATAATGCTACCAAGGAAACATTCCAGTTTTCTTTACCTTTTTTATTTTTAGGTCAAAATATTGATGGAAAAAGGGTGGTGCAATTTACCCACATTTGACTCCAATAATTATATACAGACTATTTTTTATAAAAAGAAAAACATGGCTGCTTTATTCTAAAAGCAACACCACACCGGTCTACAGGTTGTGTGTGGTACTGCAGGTCAGTACCATTTACTTCAATGGAGCTGTAATACCAGATACAACCCGTGGATAGGTGTGGTGCAGTTTCTGGAAGAAATCAGACATGTTTTTCTAATCCTTGACACATTTGCAATCAATTTAATAATAAATTTAACAATTTTGCAAATAATCTGACTCAAAAATATCATAGTTTTGTGTATACAGCTCCTATGCAGACCTCTGCATTTCCATAGTTAGACTACAAAAAACCTCACAGCTTAACTTGTCGTTCTTTATCTCCATGTAAACTGAGCAATGACCGGAAGCAGGGGAACGAACGATCGTTACTACGGTAATTCGTCCTCCATCATTAGCGTCTGGTCAGCCGCACATCCCATTTTTATGGCCGCATAAAAGATCTGATCAGTTAACAAAAGAGCGATTGTTCATCTGATCATTGGCCCATGTAAAAGGGCCCTAACACATGATTACAGGATCACACTACATACAGTATTCTAGAACCATGGAGACCCATAGCTCTGCATGGGAGCTGTATACATAAAACGGTAGGACACTTTTATGGCTATATGTAAACAATTTTAAAACAATAATTGCCATGGTTATTATGACCGTTAAATAATGCATCTAAAAAAACAAAAAACTGAAAAAGAAATATGCAGATCTATTTTTGAACTAATTTTAATGTAAGAATGTCCACACGTTAACAAGTCATGTTTAGCTTTATTGTTTTGGTAAAAGTTGTAAAAGTAAAATTTTCGCCAAGTTAACAAAAGCAGAATGATAATTGATTTGGTGTCTATCCCACAACTTCCCACACCAGCAGCACAGGTCAGGTCAAAATTTTGAAATCAAATAAAACCAAACCATTCCTCTAACAAAAAACCAGCTACACCATGAAAAACCTGTGGAATGCAAATTCAGCAGTATAAAAATGTAAGAAAAGTCAGCTTCACTTAGATTTCAAAGAGAGTTCTTGCTATAAAACTATATATAATGTTCAATAAGAAAATTGTTAATTCAAACTCTACAACAAATACATTTCATAAAAACCTCAATAAATTATATATATATTCATATATTTATAATTCTTAGTGACAATTCACTCCATGCACAGCCTTGCATATTCTTCTTACATTACTGGGGGAGGGGTGTAAGGTAGTTGGAATGTATATACAGCAGACGTTTGATATAAAACATTTTTTTATAAAAAGAAGAAAAAAAATAAAAAAAAAATTAACAAATCATAAAAAAAAATAAAAAAATACATGGCTCTTTCTACAATATTTGCCTGCAACAAAATGTATAATTCTTCTAAAAAAAAAAAATAAAAAAATAAAAAATCAGGCTATAAAAGGTGCAATAGTTCATTTGTATAGCTCTTCTGTGCATTCAAACTAATTTGGCACACTGGTAAAGTCTATGTGTAGTAATAAAAATATATATATTATATCCTGGAATTATAGACCGGCTATGAAAGAGTAAACTGCTTTAGAGATTATATATAAAGCTACATTAAAGTCATTTTATAGTATTTAGGATTTAATAAAAAAGTGGGGAAAAAATGAAGATAAAAATAATACAAAAACAAAGAAATAAAACAAGACAAATAAAAAAAGATAAACTAATAGTAAAAAGAAAAAAAAAAAAAAAGTGTCTTGTTCTAAGGGAGAATATAAGAAAACATTCACATTCAAGGTGGGAAAGGAGAGACAGGGGTCCTTAGGTAGAACACATTTTAAACAAATTATTTTAGTACTTAATTTATAAAATTTGTTTATTGCAATATAGTCAAGTTTTTCAATGCAGTCCAAGAAACAAAATAAATACTGTATCAACAAGTTTGATGCAAGCAGATAATGTTCATGACCTTGCGGTTTCTTCTCAAGGTCAATGATGAGCACTCCAATACCAGAAATCACATGAATATTCCACGCAATGTGACAATCGCTTCTTATTAGAACTAACTTTCTATTGACCAGCAATCACTCCCCCTTTCGATAATTACAAAAAAATAAAATAAAAAATTGTGACCTTGGTTCACACAGTAACTGAAGGCAAAAATTAGATAAATATAAATTAGAATATTTTTTTTTTTCTTGAAAGCCATTGTAAAGAATTTTTCTCTGCTGCGCTGTCCTCTTCTACCAAACAGCAAATATATACATACAATCATATAATGCAGCTAAAGGACTATACATTTTGTACATTTTCTTTTTCCAGATAATTTGGGATAAACATAAAAAAGCAGAATATAATTCTCTGGACTGTTAATAAGTTAAAGATCTGTGTAGGCATGTTGTTTACAGTAAAGCTAGGCCTAGGGTAAGCATAAAGGGTTCATATAGGTTAATAAAGTCTATAAATAACTTTACAAATATACAGGTTAAACAAAAATAACAATTTTTAAAACAAAACTGACATTATAAAAATGATATTCTTGATGAGATCAGAGTCATTCTAAATTGCAATGCTATTAACCAGGATTTTTAACACTGTTTTTTTTTTTTATACAATTTTTATTTTCTTATATACATAATGTACGCATGAGAATTGACATTATATTTTGTTACACACCATTTTGAAGTAGACTGGACAGTTCTGCTTTGGGGTGTCTGAGGTTTAGTTAAAAAAAAAAAGTAAAGAAAAAAAATTAACAGGTGGTAATAAATTTTATTTAGAAATATTGTAAAAAAAAAAAAATTTGGGTAAATTTGTAATTTCTAAATTAAATGTAGTCAATTATGTAGGTTGCATTTTTTTTTTTATTTAATTTTTTATTTATTTTTTTAGAAATATGCAATTTTTTTAAATCAGCAATGGTAAATATTTGTAACGGTCTCTAATAAAATTGGAGACAGCTAGGGCTCATGCAAACTGGCAAGAAGACTGTATGGCTCTTTTAGTACGCAGCTATACAGCCTCCATATGTACTGAGTCTCACCTAGGAGAAAGGTTTCCTTATACATCCGTACAAATAAAAGCATGCCCCCATTTATACCACATGTGACAACCACTGAACGCTACAGTATAATTTAGTTTGCAAAATATTACTTAAATAAATAAATAGTAATTTTAAACCCCCAAATTTTTAGATTTCAAAACTTTGTACTAGAATTAGGGGCTCTATTGAATTAGTTTTTTTTTTAAATATTTTTTTGTAAATTAAAATCAGCCCTTTTACCCATATTCATTAACATGTGCTTTCTGGTCTGCTAGAAGTGCTCAGGTAATTGTTAAGGGATGGTGGTGGTACAATGAGAGTGCTCCTAAAAGTGGGGTATGTGACCTAAAAATAAATAAAAATAGCAAATAGATAAAATAAAATGTAAAAAATATCAAAACTGGTTTAGAAAGACAGTGGAATGATTGATGCATCAGAGCTCAGGTACCCAAAAGCAGAACAGCGTTTGAGGTTTACCCCAAAAACATTCATCGTATTACATGTAAAAAAACAAAAAACAGGAATTTTAGTTTGGTGTGTGTTCTTTTGTACTTGATTCTCTTTTAGCATCGCAGGCACAGATTGGTTGCTCATCAGCGGTTCACTAGAGGTCACAGCACAAGGATCCCTAGTGTTAATATTCTCCTTTTCAAATATATAATTTTTAATATATTTCTCTTTTCTTGGCACATGGTAAGTTTCTTCAGGCCAAACAGTGCTTCATGACTTCGTATACAGCAATTAATTTATGCGGCTCAAAAAAAAAAAAATCCTTGTAACGACCGGGCAGTCCAGTCCATATGCCTCTAGTCTACATTCCTCCTGGGTGTCCGGCTTAAAGTCATGTTCTGATGATGCAGTTATATTGCTGGTGCTTAGGAAGACAGACCTCATCCGGAAGAATATCATGTGCAAAGACTGAGTCGTCTCCTGATGAACAAGTGCTGTGACTGTCCTGGCACGCTGGTGAATACTGTTCAAATGGCACAGAGAGGTCGAGGTACTCCTGAAACGAAAAAAATAAAATTAAAAAAAAGGATTAAAATGCATTCAAAATTATATATATCTATATATAAAAATTCTTCTAATTCAATTAGTTTGGCCACTCGATGACAGCGTACGCCATTTAGAATATACATATACTATTTAACAAAAACATAAATGAATAATAAAAAAAAATGTAATATATACAAATTTAAATAAAATAATAAGAAATACTCAAATACAAAGAATATAATATATTTATTATTATAGTTCTGTATTATTTTATTAACTTTTATTTTTATTTTTTTTAATTCTGTGTGTTAAATAACTTTCTCTACTCCTCCTCAGATCAGATAACTACCTCTTTGGTGATGTGATTTTCTTAGAAAGCATTCAGAGCTCCGTGATGGCGCACATCATCCTGACAGTGTAATGCACAGAGGAGTTTTCAAAGTCACGTCATTCATTCGCACAAATTGCTTCAATTACGAGTAAGGAAACAAGGTGTCCCAGTCACTGCACAGAGGGTCTTTGTGTAACGGAGGCTGGGGGAATTCTATGATGGGGGCCTGTAGCCTACCTCCACACAAATAAAGATTGTAGACTATTTACAGAGAGCAAGTAATGCTGTGGTAGTGTAATGCAAGTAGTAGGATCAGGGCTAGATACATATACTATACAGTAGTGTGTTGTTCCCGACAAGGAAACATTGAACTCAGACCACTCGGGCTAAAGGTGGCGTTTAGACCCCTTCACGAAGGCTGGCCATACATTTTAGATGGCCGCCGGCCGAACGAACGCCTGTTCGGCTGACAGCTATTCCACCCGACTCCCCCATTCACATAAATGCTCGGCTAGGCAGAGTGTGCACGTGATCTCCGCGAGAAAGCCGCTGCCAGACTAGCTTACCCAATAGTGGCAAAAAGATCAGGTATGTTGTAATTCAACATGCCCCACCTCTCTCTTCCCCGAGAATCGGTACGAAGCCATACACATTAGATGGTTGGCCGGTCCCAGCAAAAACGGCGGGTTTGGTGAGCCTAACACACCATAATTTATTAGTATTATAATTTAGCAATATATTCAGTTTTGACATGATAGGTTTAATATGACATGTCAGGAATAAACCTGGTGTGACCATGAGGCCACAATTTAAGATCCTAGGAAACCAAACAAGAGTTTCTGTATTTAAAAGCAATGTCTGGTTTAGAAAGCCAATCTTCAATTTGAGTTAATAGATTGGGATTCCCCAATTCAAGACGCGTCTTACACTCTATATAATGTATGGATGTGCTGGGTCCTCCAAACAGAATACTGGGCACTGTGTTATGCTCTTTTTCTCCTGTAGAGGCGCTGCAGGATAGAACTCTTGCTGTTGGGTTCCTGCACAGATTTACAACCGATTGCGGAGGGTCACAGTTATGGGACAATCTGTGATCAGTTTATTGTTGGGGGACCCTTTGTATTGAAATCGAATGTTAAAGAACAATAGTAGTGGTACTCCATTCGGGTTTATAAAGTAGTCGATTGGGGTTATATACATATTTGTAGTATGAAAAATTAAAAATACAACTTACATCAGTAGATGTGACAGTAAGAGCACGGTCTAGGTCTTCAACAAGTTGCTTGAATGTTGGTCTTTGTGATGGGACAGCATGCCAGCACTCTCTCATAATCATGTATCTGAGAATACAAGAGAACACAGATCATCCACAAAGCATTGGCCGGTCATGACTACAACATATAAAATCCAGCCACGCAAAGAACGAGAGTAGACATGTCTTGTTGGTGAGATTGTCATCTTTACTCTTCCATTTGTCCCACGTGTTAGTCCTTGAATTGAGAACTTGGGATGATAATTGTTTAGGGTCTCGGAGTTAAATAGGAGAGGACCATTACTTGGGCTAGTCAACACAATGGAGACCTTTGTGGGGACAGCTTCTACCGGTTACGGATGTAAGCTACCACTGTCATCAAGGGAAGGTACATACACAGGTGATACATCTCTAAATGGCACCGAGAAAACCCCAGTATCAGCCTCATACACACTTCTTCTGTTTCGAACATGGGTTCCATCAAATGGCGTACATAGAGGACAGGGACCCCAAAGCAAAGATAACAATTTTGCCCCAATCGAAGTTCTGTCTGATACCACCACACTTATAATCCCCCGGGGCAGGAGGTCTTGGTGCTCCCATTCCACATCTATTAATTAGATTGGGACGAGACTAACTTGGAATGGGTCCCCCCTCTCAATGAACCCCGTAGCAACCGCATGGGCTGCCGCTATGGTACGTAATGGTTCCATCATTCTGAAGAATCACATATTGCCTAAAAAGAAAGTCATTCAGTGGATGAAGACATCAGTCCGGGAACTCACAGCTCGTGCGTGCAATTGGCTGGTTTATCCATCCGATGACCTTCCTTTAAGAGCTTAAACAGTTCCTCTACTGGGATCCCAGGGTATGGAGAGCCCCCCAATGTAAAGATCTCCCAGAGAAGCACTCCGAATGACCATCTGGGGAAAGAAAAACAAAGAAAAAATTAAATATTCACAAGGGATTCTGCAGCAGAACACATTGTTTGGGGAGAAGGGTGTAGGGCATTCATGTGCAGCCATGCACAGCTAACACTAGTACAACTAATTGCCAGGGCCATTTTACTTGTTTAGTTGGAGATCTCTGCTGATCCCGCTCATTTGCAGAAAAAGAAAAAAAAATATGCCGGGCACCACGTCTAAACCTGAAACGAGTATTTAATCACAGGAATGACAGCTCATCCATTACCCCCAAACCCCTTTGTAAAGAGTCCAATGAATGGAACAAATCAAATTATTCATGCACAAACAGGCCATGCTGAAATAGAGCGCTGCCGGGCATGAATGATACCGACCTGTAGATTATAACTACTGGTATGAGAGCGGACAGAAAATAATTTGAGATAAGACGATTTAATATATCACAAGAAAATACAGACTGCTGGCAACTATACAATGATAGAATGGCTTCCCCCTCTGTATAGAAGGGCTGAGCATTATCTTGACCATCAGTCCTCTTTTGAGTAGACATTTTACTCATAGTTGTGGGCATCGATCATTATTATAGGGACCGGCCTTACATCGGATGATGCCCTGTGTGGTACCTATTGCTGGTGTACAGTCCTAGAGTGTACAAATAAACCATACAGTGCCCAATTATAAGTGACAGACCATATGGTGGCCAAATAATTGCCCACAGTGCCTAAATAATGCTACACAATACCTCCACAACCATAAACGGCAAAAATAATATACTGTACAGTGCCTAAGTAGTAAATACCACCATACAGAGCTGAAATACCAACATACAGTGCACAAATAACATCTCCATACATAAAGTAATCTAATAGTGTCACACAATGGCCAAGTAAGTGTCACCACACCGTGCTCACATACCGCCATAGTGCTCAAATAATACCGCCATACCATGCTCAAGTACCAACAGAGTGCACAAATAACATCTCCATACATAAGTAATCTAATAGGGCCACACAATGCCTTAATAACTACCACCACACCGTGCTCAAGTACCAACGTAGAGTGACCAAATAACATTTCCATACACAAAGTAATCTAATATCAGTGACACACAATGCCTAAGCAAATACCACTATACCATGATCAAATACAGTGCACAAACCCTCCATACAGAAAGTAATCTAATAACAGTGCTACACAATGTCTACATTTTACTGCTATACAATTAATATAAAGATTTGTGGTGGTCACAAGCCTTGGGTGCCAGACCATCTGTGGTGCCCCTAAAGAAGGCATGAATGATGCACAGGTCACACTCCTTGGGTCAGCCCTGATTATTATTCTGCAATATTTCACCTATCCTATCGATCGACTGTCTATCGATCGACTGTCTATCGATCGACTGTCTATCGATCGACTGTCTATCGATCGACTGTCTATCGATCGACTGTCTATCGATCGACTGTCTATCGATCGACTGTCTATCGATCGACTGTCTATCGATCGACTGTCTATCGATCGACTGTCTATCGATCGACTGTCTATCGATCGACTGTCTATCGATCGACTGTCTATCGATCGACTGTCTATCGATCGACTGTCTATCGATCGACTGTCTATCGATCGACTGTCTATCGATCGACTGTCTATCGATCGACTGTCTATCGATCGACTGTCTATCGATCGACTGTCTATCGATCGACTGTCTATCGATCGACTGTCTATCGATCGACTGTCTATCGATCGACTGTCTATCGATCGACTGTCTATCGATCGACTGTCTATCGATCGACTGTCTATCGATCGACTGTCTATCGATCGACTGTCTATCGATCGACTGTCTATCGATCGACTGTCTATCGATCGACTGTCTATCGATCGACTGTCTATCGATCGACTGTCTATCGATCGACTGTCTATCGATCGACTGTCTATCGATCGACTGTCTATCGATCGACTGTCTATCGATCGACTGTCTATCGATCGACTGTCTATCGATCGACTGTCTATCGATCGACTGTCTATCGATCGACTGTCTATCGATCGACTGTCTATCGATCGACTGTCTATCGATCGACTGTCTATCGATCGACTGTCTATCGATCGACTGTCTATCGATCGACTGTCTATCGATCGACTGTCTATCGATCGACTGTCTATCGATCGACTGTCTATCGATCGACTGTCTATCGATCGACTGTCTATCGATCGACTGTCTATCGATCGACTGTCTATCGATCGACTGTCTATCGATCGACTGTCTATCGATCGACTGTCTATCGATCGACTGTCTATCGATCGACTGTCTATCGATCGACTGTCTATCGATCGACTGTCTATCGATCGACTGTCTATCGATCGACTGTCTATCGATCGACTGTCTATCGATCGACTGTCTATCGATCGACTGTCTATCGATCGACTGTCTATCGATCGACTGTCTATCGATCGACTGTCTATCGATCGACTGTCTATCGATCGACTGTCTATCGATCGACTGTCTATCGATCGACTGTCTATCGATCGACTGTCTATCGATCGACTGTCTATCGATCGACTGTCTATCGATCGACTGTCTATCGATCGACTGTCTATCGATCGACTGTCTATCGATCGACTGTCTATCGATCGACTGTCTATCGATCGACTGTCTATCGATCGACTGTCTATCGATCGACTGTCTATCGATCGACTGTCTATCGATCGACTGTCTATCGATCGACTGTCTATCGATCGACTGTCTATCGATCGACTGTCTATCGATCGACTGTCTATCGATCGACTGTCTATCTATCGACTGTCTATCTATCGACTGACTATCTATCGACTGACTATCTATCGACTGACTATCTATCGACTGACTATCTATCGACTGACTATCTATCGACTGACTATCTATCGACTGACTATCTATCGACTGACTATCTATCGACTGACTATCTATCGACTGACTATCTATCGACTGACTATCTATCGACTATCTATCTATCGACTATCTATCTATCGACTATCTATCTATCGATCGACTATCTATCGATCGACTATCTATCGATCGACTATCTATCGATCGACTATCTATCGATCGACTATCTATCGATCGACTATCTATCGATCGACTATCTATCGATCGACTATCTATCGATCGACTATCTATCGATCGACTATCTATCGATCGACTATCTATCTATCTATCTATCTAATCCATATCTGGAGAACAGCGCTTGACTAGTGCTCTATGCGCCGGGTCAGGATATAGGCGGCACTAGACCTCCCGGGCAGTGGAGTTCCATTATACCAGGCAAACATTGGTAGTTTGAGTTTTTCTGGAATATTCCTTTAATTGTGACATTTCATATTTCGATAAAATGGTCTATTCTCTTTATGACTATTCAGCAGACATCCCATTAAGGCTGCCATGGATACATAGTTATTTCCGCTGATTCAATCAGCAAGAAGCAGTCGCATCTATATTAGCGGTATCTATGGCAACAAAATGACTGATTCTAAAGGATTAAACGGATTTTACAAAAATTTAAATCAGGTCTTTGAAAAAGTTTACTCGGCAGATGGTCATTCATTTCAACACATAGGGGAACATGTATCAAAAACGGCACAAGGGAAAGTCAGAGTATTTGCCCCCTAGCAATCAATCAGGTCGATGCTTACATCTTTCAAAGGATCTGTGAGAGGTTGGAGCCAATTGCTTGTCATGGGCAACAGATCCACTTTTCTCCCCCATAGCATCTCATTGCTATTTGGTTCAAAACAGTGACATATTTGCCCCCAATTCAAGCACTAGTCCACATTTGGGACCGCACACTAATTTGGAGTGTAATGTGACCTTTGAACATCATTGGAGTTAGAGCCTTTCTAATCGTCCAGAGCTATATTCCAAATTCTGCTGGTTGCTACTAGAATCTGTCGACAGCTTGTTGACATACATCTCTATAAAGCATTCACTCAACTGCATTATAGATATAGATGGACACAATACTGCATCGTTTCTGGTGGAAATCCCAGCAGCTCCCAGAATATAAATCAGTATCACAGTAATCTTTGTGCAGATACTGAAGCAGCAGGTTTCGCTGGAAGATTTTCACTTCGCATCCTGCAGAATTATGAATACAGCTCCGGAATGTAGATTATTTCTGCACGTAAATGTTAAAGGTGCTCAATGGCGCATCTACGCTTTAATAAAACATGACATCAGCTTTGTTTTCTCGGCAATGTGCTTATATGAATGGACTGGAGCACATTAGCGTTCATGAGGGGGAATGTTAATCCTTACACATCGCTCTGGTGAGTGTAGACGCGGTCGAACAATGCTTCTGGAGCCATCCATTTCACAGGCAGCCGACCCTGTAATTGAAGAGACAAAAAAAAGCAGACTACCATCAGCACATTGGAGCAGCCACTCTGGCACCATCCTATATTCCCTCTTAATCCCCTCTTTAAAACCTTCACTGGTGACTGCTGACTACAGCTGTGTCCCGGCTAAAGTGGAGACCTCACAACATCCTGTACAGGGATTATCCGTGAAGCCGCCGGTCATCCTTTCCGAAAACGCCACCAATATTATCCCCCTATATGAAATCACCAGCCAATATAAGCACTCAAAGAGTTAAAAATGCTACTGTATCTGCTACTAGGAAAGCTGGGTGACAACCAATATGAAATTCCCCCTACTAGAACTGATGGAATATGGCTAGGTGGGGGAAGGGGTTCAACTGCCAGGGCCCCAAGCCATCCTTAAGTAGTGGCCCTTCATTATTACAGTTTTTTCCTGCTTCCCTCCATCCATTCACTTTAACGGAGCAAGAAAAAAGCATCATCAACTTCAATCTCGGGATTATCGGCGGCCCCAGAGATCGGACCCCCGACGATCAATAATGTTATGGCGCATCCTGGTGATAGGTCATAACATTAGAAGATGGGAATACCCCTTTAAAGTAGCTTTTTTGCCTATGCAGTGCCAACATCGGCAGCTCCGTACACAGAATGTATATTCATTTCCACGGTCACTGACCTATAGAGCTTACAATCTAATTTCCCGATCACTGGTGGTCACATGCATGCAGACACACTAGGGCAAAAACAAATATAGCAGGTCACTCACATTTGTGGTCTTTTTGTAGTAGTCTATGTTGTGAATGTCTCTGGCTAAGCCAAAATCTGCAATTTTCATCACATTATCATCGGTAACTAGAACATTTCTGGCTGCAAGGTCTCGGTGAATACACTGCAAAGTTTGAAAAAAAATAAAAAATAAATGTAAAAAAAAAAAGGGACGAATTTTAAAAAATTCTGTGCTAAAATAATCAACTCCGTTTAGATAAATGTGGAGTATCTTGTTACCATATACATCCTGAAATCTGGGGGTATGTGTACTTTGCAACCAATGTTTTTATTTTCCCAATGCACATAAAATAAAAGATTAAGCAACTTTGAAAATAGTCTTGATTGAAGATCTCCCACCGTTTTGTGTATACAGCTCCTATGTGTATCCATGGTTACAGACTACTAACAAACCCAGTGTAGTCTGATCCTGCAGTCATGATTTACCCCATTACATCAGTGCCCTCCTTACCGGTGTAAAGTGGGAGTGGGGGGGGAGGACATGAGCGCAGGACCAGGCTATGCAGGGTTTGTTTTTAGCCTGTAGTTATGGAGACACATAGATTTGCATAGTAGCTGTATACACAAAGCCGTAGGATACTTTATCAGGTCTATTTTCAAGGGTCCTTCATTATTTTCATTTTAGCAGCATTTGGGAACTTAAAAATTATGGTTGCAAAAGTATACACACCCTTCAATTTAATTATATATAATCAACCACACAAAAACTCAAGTCTCATTAACGCCAACAAAGAGGAGGCCTGAATGTAAGAATCAGGTCATCAATCAGAAATACTCGAATATGTCAGAAAATATGGGATAATAAGTATTTCTCCCCAACACAACCCAAATCTTGCCCAACCTGCGGCTATCATGGCACGCTGAGACTAGTAGTTCACCAACAACTGGAGAGCCACAGGTTGGAAACCATTGATTAAGTATCCAAAAAACAGCTACAGTAGAAAATGCTGAAGCTTGTTTTTTTAACCTCTAGATGGCGCAGTTTAGTAATGAAATATTACAGGGCTTCTATACTGCTGTAATGGTGGAGTGAATTTGTCAGAGACTCTAGATACATCCACATGGATCTTATGTACGTGCCCTATTCATATGGAAGAATGTGTAGAGCCAAACAGTGCAAATTATGTTAAGTGACAAATTCATCTCTACTCTGCCAGTGCATTATGAGAACTCACCTAGTTAAGATTACTTGGTAGGTTTAACTGCAGTCCTATGTAAACCCATAAATCACACCTGAAGTGTACTGCCCTAAGGTCACTTGCTAAAAGGTGTGGGTCCAGTTTCATAGTCCCTTGTAACCCACCTTAAAGGTGTACTACACATTTATGGTATAATCTTTAGGAAGTCTGATGGGCGAGGATTCCACTGCTGGGACACCCACCTATCACAGAATGAGGGTCCTTCAAATCCCGTGGTGCCTTTGAGCACTCTCCATTATCGGTTACCCAAATTTGTTATGGCTCAAGGGGGTTAGTAAGTGGCCTTGACCTTTAATGTACAGCGGACAACACTCTGTCCCCTCACTGGATAGCCATAAATCGTGTTAAATGACAAATCTCAGCTCTGCTACATCTGTAGATGTGCTTCTTTTAGATAAGAATACTGAGTAACCACATCCCGATCCCTACAATCTCACAGTGCATTTCAAAAGTAAAAATGTTGTTCCCGAAAGACCCTCAAAAGTGTTAGAGAAAAAAAAATAATAATCTAGAAACCCGTTACTTTTAGGGTCAGTTCACACTGAGTTTTCTTACACGTTTTTTTTACACGTGGAAACCGCGTCGGAAAACGTGCCCAAAAATGTTTTTTTCCCTATCTTCGGGCGTTTACGCCTCTGACCCCCCTTTGACATCACTGGGAGGAAGAAAGCGTATTTCGCTGCGTTTTTGCCCGCGGCGCTCAATGGGCGCGAGCGAAAAACGCCTAAAAAAACACGACAAAAGGCATGAAGGCAGATCAAAATCTGCCTCATAATTCCGAACTGAATTTTGAGGCAGAATTTTCTGCCTGCAAAAAACTCAGTGTGAACAGGGTCTTTAAAGTTCGCTATGATGTAGGTTAAGGTAGAAGTCATCCAGTATTGACACCCTGCACAATGAGCGTTGCCTGAAGCATCTGGTGCTGCAGAGTTCTGATATACAAAGCCACCGACAGAATGTGTAAGCGAAAGATGTCCCAGGCTTTCATTCTGTCCCTGCTGTGTACCCCGGCGGAGGACAAAGATAATGGAACACCCCCCCCCCCTCTTCATACTGCATCAGCCCCGGCCAGGGACACCGTGCGGACTATACGAGACTATTGTTGGGGGGTCTGTTTATCAGCAGGATCATCAGGGGAGCGTTTTAGAGATGAATGAACTGCTGACATCCCACCGTACCGTTCGCTTTCATTATTAGAATGATTCAGCTGCACATGCAAAACATTGCCCATTGTTTGTGTATGGCGAGCGCTGGAGTGAGAGTGATCCCTTCATTAACTAACAGGGGTGTGGATGACAAGCGCTTAATATAACTTAGATGCCCCAGAGAGACAATGATATGAAGAAAAGAATGGATTATTTCACGGAAGCAGAGGCCAGTGCAAGGTACAGATGTAGCAGAGAGGGGTTTGTTATTTAGTTCTTTAGGGCTGCAACTTTTTTTTGTGTATTGTGATAATGTAGCAGGTTGCACTGAAGTCCTATGTAAAAACATTGACACAACATGCCTGATCTCGGGTGACACTCCTCACTGCTACATCCGCAAACCCTCCCCCCTCTACCTCAAGGTGGACAAACCAAACCAAAAAATATATAAATCAAAAACACAAGAAAAAAACAAAAATGAGCAAAATTTGTTTTCGAAAAAAAAATATTAAACTAAGGGCCTGTTCACATGAGCGTTCGGTTTCCGTTGATGGTTTCCATCAGGCATGATGTTGTGTCAATGTTTTTACATGGGACTTCAGTTCAACCTACTACAACACACATTATATATATATATTTATTTTAAACTCACTTTTTGAGACGCTAGGTATTCCATGCCGCGGGCGACCTGGTAAGCACAGGAAACCAAATCCTTGAAAGTGAGCTGCTCAGCTGGAATCTTGCATGTATCAAATGAATAGTCCATCCCAGGAGGACGACGAGCCCTTAAATACTCCCTTAGATTCCCTTTGGATGCATACTCCACCAAGACGTAGAGAGGACCTACAATAAAGAATAAAAAGGAAAAAAACACATTACCAATCTTGCAGCTCATGAATAACCTATCCATCCGGTAAAGTTTATAGAATCCCGGCAGGATCTATAAACCAAATACCAATCTATAGGATTTTATAAATATGCATAGTCCATTTGGGACTACCCTCTGTTAGCCAAAAGCAGAAAGGTGCTGTATTTGAAAGGCTGGCATATAATACAATACTATATAGGTGGTACTACACAGCTGGGTTGGCTTCAGCATATAAAGTGCTTGTCATGATGACAACCCATTTGAGACCATTGTCAGGAACCAGACGATTGCTAGGCACCTCGAAAACAAAATCAATTCGGTACATGTACTAAGTGGTCAAAGGAAATGGTATCTGCTGTATAAGAGACTCCTTTTCTAGGTTACACAGGCTTGTTTTAGGCTCTTTCAATAGGTAGCATGAAATGATGCGTTTTCAAGACATAAAATAATCAGAACAAGGGGTAAACAAATAGGAACACAGTTAGTTGCGTGCGATCTGCGTACCAACAGGAAAACTTGGAGCAGAGAATGGATATATGTTGTCTGATTTAGAAAACCCAGTTTTATATACCCCATTAGGGAATTCAGAGTTAGAGGGAGTTTCTCTGTTCAGGATCCTCCTCTCTTGGCCAAAACAGAGAGCAGTTACAAATAGCATCTCTCGCGCTCTGGAGGACCCTTCCGGTCCTACATTACACAGACAACCCGTTGATTTCTATGGGCCCCATGTAATACATAATTTCCCCTGTGGTGGCTCTGCAGGGAAATTGAACACTTACTCCAGGTTTCCCGACAGATTACAGCTGATCGCTGGTAATCCAGCAGACACTTTATGATCATTTTATTGTCAAGACAAACAGGGATTATCCAAAGCGGAGAACCCCTTTAAAAAGAGGATCTGTCACTAGTTTAGTAATGCCTAATCTGATTTTCCCATGAAGGACATTTAGGACATATCCACAGGATATGTCATAAATATTAGATAGATGAAGGTCCCACCTATCTCTACAACAGGGCACCCTAATCCCTGCTCTAGCTTTTTGTGCTCACGCTGACTCCCGGCCACTTGCTGATTACATGGTCGGAAGTTACGGAAACCACGTAGTTCGCTGATCTACGCAGTTTCCGTAACCCCCATAGTAGTGAGTGGCACTTACGGAAGAAGCGTCGCATGTGAGCTACGCGGTTTCCGTAACTACTATTCAGTTCTATGAGAGTTATGGAAACCGTGTAGCTCAGCGAACTACGCGGTTTCCGTAACTCCCAACCATGTAATCAGCAAGTGGCCGGGAGTTAGCGTGAGCACAAAAAACTAGAGCAGGGTTTATGGGGCCCCGTTCTAAAGATAGATGCGAGTCCCAGAGGTAGGACTCTCATCTATTTGACATCCTGTGGATATGTCATAAATGTCCTTTATGAGAAAACCCCTTTAATCTAATAGGCGTTGTCACACTGATAATGCTAGTGAAAATAGTGTCCCAAAACATTTATTATTTTAAAAGTTATGAGCTTTTTTTCTAAATATGCAAATGAGGCTATACTAGACAAGTGGGAGGTAACAGCAGCGATTCTCCTGGGGTGGAGCCTGCTCATAGCCTCTGACGCCGTCCTATCAGCATGAAGCTGCTTCACACAGTGTGAGAGACTGAGGCTGGAGGGAAAGGGGATCACTTAAAAAAAGCCATATCTCCAGCTGTGGACAACCTAGAACAGTGGTTCTGGTGGAATATGAAAGAGGAGATTCTAATCTTTCATAAGGCACCAGGATCGCAGTTCTAGCAACCAGAGCGATCACCAGCTGAAAACACAGTCAGGAATGGAAGCTGTATACTATAGGATTACACGGTGTTTTCTGTATGACGTTGTCCAATCAGCATTATACCACCCAGAGTGGGGTGGAAAAAAATAAAAAAAAAATAAAAAAAAAAGTCACCTCCCATTTGGCAAGTATAACCAAATTAGCATATATATAAAAAAAAAAAAAAAGCACAGAACTTTGCAAATAATAAATGTTTTTGAAAAAAAAAAAAAAAATCACACTGTAGTGATCAGCATCATAGCGCCTATTAGATTAGTTAGGAGATAGGGAATTAATAAACTAGTGACAGATCCTCTTTAAGTGCCACACTTGTTCCAAATGGTTTCATATTTGGTTACAATATGTGCAAGCAAACTACTACTGAGTCCATCTACTCCGATATCACCCCGTTTGAGATGTTCCTGATTATTTGGTTTCCTGGAGGAGGGGGAAGGGGGGGGGGTGATGACATATTTTTTGCCCATTACTATTGTCTACTCACTTCAACATTACTTGCTCTTTGGCACTGAAATCCATGTTCTGCCACATTTTTCCTAAAGCCTGTACCTCATCATGAAGCGGCTGCTGCTCGGATAAGGTAATTTATTACTGATGTTATTTTTGTAGTACAGAATGTATTTTATTACGCATCATTTATCGAAAAGCAGAGCAAAGTGCTTCTAAGAAGTTCAGGCAGCCACACTGGTAGTACAGGAAGACGCCAATGCCACGGGAAGGTTCATTGCTTTTTCTATTGATTGATAAGGAACTCTGAATGGTTGATTTTTGGAACTTTTTGGTTCAGTGGATTTAGCTATAGAAGCATTTCTAGTCACTGGGATCAGGTAAAGTTAAAGGGGTTGATAAGCCTACTTTATAAAGGGGATATATCCATGTATCCCATCCATAGGTAAGCCTCTTGTATCAAAAGATAAACCTCACCCCTTGGATTCACGAATTTTAATAGAGTATGTTAAGAAGTTAGCCGTGATCCATTAACTACAGGTCCTAGATTCTAGAGAACCCTTTTGATGGTATATCCTAGAGCCGGTGACGTCATTTGGCGGCTGGGTCGATTTGATAACTCCACAGAATATGCAATTCGACCTTTCTAAAAAGGTCATGGCTTTCTCTTGAGACATTACCATGATATAAAATGATAACTAAATATCTAATTTCCCCCGACAGATCATCTGAAGGTGAAAATAATTTTACTTACCAAAAATCGAAAATACAAAAATAAGTCAAACATTTTAAGTTAACCCATGCTTATCACATATATTCTTCCAAGTAATCTAGAGAAACGTACCATCTTGTGTGCAGGCACCCAGGAGATTGATGATATTTTTATGCTTTCCAATCATCTTCATCATTTCCATTTCAGACACCAGGTCTGAGAGGTCTTTATCAGTGGCATCATCTACAAACCAGGCAAGAGAGCACATTATATTGAAGACATGGAGTAAATATGGAGTAAAGAGCCATGGCCACATTACAGTATTTATCGTAAGATATTTGGTGATCTGCATGGCTGCAGAATGGACTGGGATAAAGAAATTGTCAAAGAATTAACGACAATGTTCTGGAGAACCTCTACAGAACGTTCAATCCCACAGTTGACCATTTCTGTGGTGATGTGCAATGGGGCAAAAAGAAAAAAAAAGAGGGATTACAAAACTTGAGATCATAAAAATGTCTTTCAATTACCTTTCAACATTTTTACAGCTACATTTATGGATTTGTTTGGTTTATCCTTATCAATACCGATAGCTTCAGCCATGACGACTTGACCAAAGCATCCTTCACCCAATGGTTTTCCTAGTGTCAACCTAGAGAAAGAAAGACAAATATTTAAAGTGGATTTGATAAAGTCATATCTTACTCCTGAATATTCACGACAAAAAAACAGAACTCACCTAGATCTTGATAATTCCCACTTGGGGTCAGCTGGCAATCCAAGCTCTGAAACATTGGCCAACATTGTACCGTCAGTGGAAGACAAGTGGGTAATTCTCACCAGCGGGGTGTTGGAATTCATGGAAGAATTAGACTCCAGAGACACCTGCTTAAATAAAGCAAATCAAAAAAAGTGTATTATTGCCAACTGTTGGGCTCATGAAAAAGAAACATTAACAAGAAAAAGGAGAAGTAAGAAAAAAGGAGAAATATGAAGACATCTAATGTGGTCTCTGTTGGGCAGGAAGGGGTTTAAGTTCGTCGATTTTTCAGGCATTTCATTGCTATCAAAATGTAAATTGGATAAACTCATCACCATTTTTTTTCTCTGGCTGGGAATACATTTAAATGTCATTACTATCATTATAATGAGCACCACAGCATGTTCGGGGAATTGCGCACCTCCAAGGTTACCGGCAAGGCAACAAACACATTGCAACATATGCTCTCCAGCTCTGTTCTGGGGGTATCTGAGCTAATAAAACATTACATTGCTCTTTCATCTCATTCACTGTACGGGTAAAAGATCAAAACCCTTTACAAATACATGCAGTTCAGAGTTCTGTATCATGCACTAGCAAAGAGGAGAAAGAAGACAGTCATGTTAAAAATACCACATGAAAGTAAATATAAAGAACTTCATGATTGAAGCACTCAAGGGAAATGTGATACTTAAGAGAAAATATGATATAGAAAGCCAAATCTTCAATGTAACACGGATATACAATATTTTTTGGAGAGAAATTCCAGAATTTGAAGAGAGCACTGCATCAGAATTATCCATTGAACTGACAGAGCCCTCCTGGCATTGAGCTGTAACTGTACAATTACTTGAAAGGAAGCCTTAGAGTGAATTATTGGACTTTTTATTAGTAAGAGGCAACATTCCAAGTGTTTGATTAGTTCAGCTTGGAAAAAAAGATGCTAAAGGCTGGCACTAAAATTCAGACAGCGATTCCTCCCGACTCCCCCACACACATGCACGCTCGGCAGACCGTGCATGCGTTCTCAATAGGGAGTAAAGCCGTTGCCAGACTAGTCTAGCAGTGGCTTATCTCCATACAAACAAAAGAATGGAATTGTAATCCAACATGCCTGTCCCTTCTTTCCCCTGTCATCTGCAATGGGGGAGATCATGAATTTTACCCCCATTGCTGCTCGTGGTGGAAGGGGAAAGGTTGTACTGGCAAGGTATTATCTCCTGGAACGTTTTTTTTTAAAGCTAGCCATATGTACACTGCCTTCTTTTAGGGTTTATATGATATTCTGCCTCAGAACTTCTTGTTTTCCTAATTGGAAAATTTCTTTGAATGCAATACTTATTTTTTCTATGAATAAAAAAAAATTGTCTTTGTCCATTACAGGGGTTCAAGAGTGGACAAAATTTCACCAATTGTCAGTGTTAGTGAGGCATCAGTTTTGATCATGTGATTCACATGTGACACAGAGAAGGCAACAGATGACAGTAGGAAATCCGGTATCCCCAAAGACACCTACATTATTAGGTAGGAGAAAGAAAGAAAAGTAAAGGAAACGGTGGGAAGAAAGGTTACACCATGCTTTCGATACTTGCATAGAAAATTATTCATACGGAAACTAGAGTACCCCAGTCATAGATCTAAACAATATAAGTAGACCAACAAGCTCATGAGCTCTCGTCATGCACGGCACAGAATAAAAGATTGTAGAACCTTTAGTGAACATATATCTATAATGAACCCAACATAGGGTAAGAAATAAAACAAATAAAAAACAAAAAACACGTGTAACTAGCATGGCTAAAATAGCTGGAGAGACATGGTCACTCATCTACGATGTAGGTCTTTCCTTCATGGAGAGACTTCTACACATGCGCAATGGTTTAATAACTGTATTGATAGGTCATATAAACTATTAATTTCTTGGAGGTGATGAGGATTATTTTGCTATTTAAAATGGGAAATGCTTAGAATAGACATTTTATATATTGGAGGTAGGGGGCTGTGTGTTTACTGGATTTAAAAATACACCACCACTGGCCAGAAGCCAGGGCAAAAATTAAACAGGGCAAGGTGAGAAGATAGTGGGAAGAACATGGCTAGTAATCTTGTATCTACTTTCTGTTACCTGTCGTTTGAGTGGAAACTTGGAGACCTTTTGCACAGTTGGTGTGTTCATTGCCTTCTTGGACGTGTTCCTCATCCGGTATGTGACAATGATGATAATGACCACCAAGAAGAAGACAATGGTTGCAGTCACCACAATTAGGACACTGACAGAGTTGGAGGAAGTTGCTTCTACTTTAACAACTGGTTCTATAGGGATGAAAAAAATATATATATTTTAGACCTTAGAAAGTCATAGAAAAACAAGGTGGGCAGAGGAGTCTTATAAAAGTAATTATGGGTTGGGAAATTCTCAATTTGACTTAGATGGGGTAGCAGATTAAGTTGGACCTGGTCTGCATACTGTAAATAGCAGAATTTTGAGGTTTTAAAACCAGGACGGTTTGGGATATATTATGGGGGTTTTCCAGGACTTTATTACGGATGGCCTATCCTTACCATAGGCCATAAATATTTAACAAGTGGGGGTCCAACTTTCCTGGTACTCCAGTTGACCACCTGAGTGGAGCTCGAATGGGACTGAGCTGCAGTACCAGGCACAGCCACAAACTTGAGCGCAGCAGTCCTTTCACTAAAATGATCGCTGGAGATGCCAGTAGTTGTACACCCAACAATCCATATTAAAGTCCGTCAAAACCCTTTTAATCATGCGGAGTCATGGCGTCAATGCTTCATATTCCAAGATGCACATTTGCAGTCTCAAGGCTGTACAAGAAGGAAAAATATTGGGTTTGAAGTCCAATGGTCATAACAAGGGACTGGATCAGTTGTGCTGACTAGATATAAATATTGAACAGGGACAGTAATCCCCATATGACACCAAATCAAATATTATGCCTAGTGAAGGGTCCGAGGGGGCGGTGCAGGATACATGGATTCAAAGATCACCAATGGGAGACTCCCTGTGTCATTCACCTGCCCCCTCAGGCCAGGCGCTAGGCATAACAATATCAGTTTTGCTCAGGGTCCTCCTTTAACCTTAAGAATACCTCTAACTTTATATAACTGCACAAGAGATTTCTTAACACATAGTAAAACATTTAAAACACTTGACTGATTCTTCTAAATATACAAAATCCGTGAAATGAGAGCAGAAGCATGCTGTAGCATATGTGACACAAAAACAAAGGGTACTGGTACCCAACACCATGATTTACAAATAAGAGATAATTTGACATACTTACATCATCAAAGGTCAAACAGGTAAGATATATGTACAGAAATGCCAAACTAGACACAAAATGGGACATATATAAAGACAAAAACTGTTTTTGTCCATGGAAAAATAAAAATGTTTCCATGGGTAACACGATTAGGTTTTAATTAAACTCATCTTCACCCAATGGTAATAAAATTCAAAAAACTCAATGCAATAGGCAGCTATTTTTTTTCCCATCGACATTAACCCACAAGGGTAAAATGATAAATCAGACTAATAAAAATGTAATTTATATAAACCGGTCCAGTAACGATTAGACATCCAAGTTCTGGAACCTTGTTTGGCATTTCTTGGGAACATGGAAAGAATCACCGAAAAGAAGCGAGAGGGAATACCTGGTAGAACGGTCAGCCAAGCAGTGTGATGTGAATAGCCAATAGAATTCCCAGCCAGACAGGTATACTCCCCAGCATCCTCAAAAGACACATTGCGCAAAACGAGAACCTCAATATCCTTATCCGAGGAGTATACACCCGTAGGCTAAAAAAAGAATGGAAGAAATAAAACTAAAAACCAGAACAGGACACAGAGGAAACGGGAGGAAAAAAAAACAATAACAACACCAATAAAAACAAATGCAAGGAAGCCAGAATCCCAGCAGGACGCTGAAAATTGGGAAAGTAACCCAAAAGAACCTTATCACCTGTAGGAGAAAAAGAGACCAGAACCCTTCACCAGGCTATCTAAGATCTGTCCCATTAACGTGGCATGCAAGTGAATGAGATCTGAAAAGTTGACCCACAACACAGCGTAAGCAATGGTTCTTCTACATTAAATGTTTTTGAGGTTCACTAGTACTACTGGATGTATAATCTCAGAGTTCATGTCCATGGGGATTGTAATGGTTAATCATGGTCTTCTGCTGATTTGAGAATGAAATAGTCTCAGGGAACAGATATTTAGATGATGGACATACTTTAAAAAAGGACGAGGACATCAATTTTAAGAGTAGGTCCACTCTGGTATAAATATTGTATCTTAGGCATGGACATCATGAAGACCAGCCAACCTCCGTGAAGTTCTAGTAATATTGATAGGCTGGACCTTTATGGTGATAGACAGATATCTGGTGACTAACCATGTCTAAATGGCAGCTGGTTGTGGGTTTCTTTTTCATTGCAATCTCTTGATTTTGAAGGAATGGAAGCACCAATGGTGGTGGAAACACCAAATCATTCAGCAACAGTAACCAAAGACCCAAGAATATTCAGGACATTTTCTTTTCCGCTTGTAAGCGCATTCAAAACCTTGGGACAGAGTCTATGGTTTTACCTGCTCTTGGTTCGTAAATGTTGAGCCAAAATGTTGCTTCGGCTATGCCGATGAAATTGTTGGCTCTACATAAATATTCTCCTTCATCTTTTTCTGTCACATTGTACAGATTTAAGACAACATCAGCTTCTGAATTATTGCTTATCCATGTCTGCAGGAACAGCAAACACTCAAACTTTAGAATATGGCTTTAAACCTCGATCAATCATCATGAAAGAAATGCCGTAATGTTGGACTACAACCCAGCCAATGGTCTATTCATATTTAGCCAAACCATATTTTGCTCATTGGTTACTCTTGGTAGCTGCTGTTTAACTACAACCCTCAGCATGCTTTCCAAGGCAGCAATGTTCTAAGTCAAAGGAAACGATGATCAAATTCTTTTCACTTGTATTGGGGTGCAACAGTTGCATGCAGACGCCATCATCTAACTCTACGCTTAAAGGGTTGTATCAGCCATTAACATTTATCACCTAACCATGGGATAGGTGATAAAATGTTAGATCGGTGGTGTTCTGACTGCTGAATCACTAGAACGGGGGACCCCAGTCCAGCATGTTCGTGGTTAAGGGGACTTGTATGAATTGGCGGTTGGTGTGCTCCATAGAACTCTACGGACTGTACAGAAATGGCCAGCCACTCCATAAAAACTCCTTCTCAATATGGAAGTGCTGGTGGGGAGGGGGGGGGGGTCTGGCGTCTCCGATTCTAATAATCAGTGAGGGTTCCACTGGTCAGACCCAAACCAATCAACCATTTATCACCTGTTCTTTGGATAGATGCGGTAATTACATTTTGTTGGCGGATCCCTTGATTTCAAGATTCAGCAACAATCTAGTGTCTATGTGGACAGCCCAACGGTCCCCATAGTCTCCCATCAGGGGGAAATATAGACTAGATGGATGAATTTTTGCCCTTCTGATCCCTTGTTTTCAGTAAAATAATTGGTACCAGAGGGGTCTGTTATACATGTTAATGCGGAAGTTGGAGAAGGTAAAAGAGGTTATCTATGGCAACACTGAAAGAAAGTAAACTCAGCAACAAAATGATTCCATGTATGGAATGGATGAAAACAAAGATCTGAAAAGTTAAAAATATAACTCTTTAGCTATGACAGATTTGTTGATGCAGAGGAAGGGAAAACAGAACCCCAGGGAGGAAATATTCTTCACTTGAATTATGGACAATTTCAATTAACTGCTAGTCTTCTCCAGTTAAAGGGGTTGTTAAGGATTACAAAAAAAAGGTCTGATCCTCCCCACCAGAAACCGCGTCACACCAGTCCAAAGGTTGTGTCTGGACTGGAAATGAATAAGGCTAAACTACAGTACTAGAGTGGCGCCTTTTCTAGGAAACCCCCAACCCCAAAGAAACAAAAAACACATTTCTTTAATAAGGGCATCCATTGGTTTTCCTTAACCTGACCAATGATTCTGCCGCTATTTTTTTTTTAACAACTTTTTTTTAAATGAACAGAGTAACCAGTGGGCAAAATTGATTTTTTTTTGGTAGAATTCACATCTCTATGACAACAAAATAATGGTTTTAGTTGGTTTTACTGAAATGCAATCTGTTCTGTTCTTGGTGCAACTTTTTGATCAATGTTTTTCACAGCAGATTGGATTGTACAACTGCTATATGTGTCGTATCAGATAGGAAATCCGATGCCCATAACGCAATGTGATGCACTAAAATACCGTGTGATCAAATAGTGCCAATATGAACAGAGTATAAAAAAACACAAAAACGAGTAAGCGAAAAATAAGGACTTAAAATTCAAAAAGAAAAAAAACTAACTGTAAAACGAAGAGGATAAAAATACTTATATTTAGACAAGTAATGACAAACTTTTTGTGGGAGAGTAGGCAAATGTCATTATTTTACAGTCAAGTTACTGCACAGAATTAACATAATGTCATGGTTGAGTGAGATGAGAGCTACGTTTATCCTCCCACCCCGACTGTCATGACAGTCAATGACTCAGTTGTGTTTTAGAAAGAAATAGCTAAACTTGAATGATTTTTCTGTTTAGTCAATTTAATCTGGCAGAGCCTTCGGAAATATGTATTTTTCACCCCAGTTAGACCCACAATAGCTCTTGACCGAGCCTGGCAAAATTGACTGAAGGAGTTAATTAAAACAGTAAATACCATGTAGATTCGCTCTAGTTCTACATTATCCACTGCATCAAGTACACGTTTTAGAATTTTATAACCAATGCGTAACCTATATAGTAACTGCACCCCATAAAAAGGGTGAAAAAAGGGTGAAAGGGACCCCAATCTAAAATAAGTAGCAAAATCCAAAAACAAGAAACAGCACTATCATAATATAATGACATTTGGTGTGGCCATGTCTAAGAGGTAGGTGTTCCAGTGATAGGACCTTCACCTACCAGAAGAACAGAAGTCTCCTGAACCCCGGTTGAGGTGGCCGACTGCCACCACATCAAAGTGGAGACTGACTGGAGGGATGGCTTTTCATATCGCTTTTGGGAGTTATGGAAACAGCCAAGTCTATGTACATGCCATAAAGGTCTTTTGTTGGAAAAACTCGATTAGAAATTAAGTTCAGAACGGCCAATAAACTTTAATCTGTCTGATTTATCTACTCTCCAACTGCAGAGATTGGGATACTGTGACAGCCGTCAAGACTTATTGGCGGATCCCATTAAAAAAAAAAATTTGGCATGGCCCACCAACACAGATCATATGACTTTGAATAGGTTTTAAGGGAACCAGATATTTGTATAGGTCACATTACATTAAGGCAGATTATAGAAGATCTAGTAATGCTGGACTAAAAGGGCACAACTGTGACCACTAATTGCCCACTGCTAAGTAAGGGGATATAATCTAGATTTTCATGCATGCACTTTTTACCCGGTGAGTCCGCTCAATTTTTTTTGTAGCAGACCAACAGTGGTCATAAGATACACTTCCTTGACTTCTAACTAATATAAAGAATTCTAAGGAGTTGGATGGGACTCCTATCTTATGCCCCCTGACTAGCCACTTAAAGGGCACAAAAGGGTAAAACAATGTAACGCAATGTGTTCTAAGGCTTACCTTCAGAATTGAGACGTAAGGATCTCCGTCCTGTCCATATTTGCTGCCATTAATTTCTATATGCTTTAGCCATTGAATGTGAGGCTGAGCATCGCTGTAAACCTTGCAGTGAAATTCCACATCGCTCCCAACTACAACCGACTTGTTGGCTGGTAACCCTGCCTGAAGTATGGGTCGGTGAGAAGATCGTTCTATAAAAACAAAAAAAGCGACCATTAAAATGGTCAGTGTATACAGCACCAAGAAGTAACGGCATTTTCCTCCTTCATTTACAACAAAACACAGTTCTCCCACTCAATAAAAAAAACTAAGAAACAAAAAACAACAAAACAAGATTTGTAATGTAGTTTGGCCAATACTTTTGGCAGGTCTCTTCACCTTTCATTGGACCTACATGAAAGCCTCTCAAAGTTGTTATACGTGAGGGTTGGAGACCTTCAAACCCTGTTCTTCAGAGGAGACATTGTGACTTGTTAAAGCCATGTACAAACATCTCTAAAGAACCTGTGTGCTGGTCCAAGTCTGCTGCCAACAACTTAGCTATGCCCTGCTGGCCTGGTACTGCTATTGGGTATCTATTATATACTTGCCAAAAACACAATTTCCTTCTCCAACCTTAGCAAAAAGTACATAAACAGCACAACAAACAAACTGGGTATTGTATGGTCAGTACACGTATACAGAAGTTCTTCAAGACAAGGGTCACACAAAGACTTCTTAGTAAAACTCATACATATGTATGAAGAGTCCATGGCTCATTATGAATAATGGTACAGATTGAGGAGAACACAATACAGGAAGAACAGCAACGTTTTGGAAATCTTGAGGCTCTACACTTACCAAGAACATCCAACTGAAAGGTCTGTCGAATGGTTCCATATTTGTTCTCAACCACACAAGTATAGTTGCCTTTATCAGATGGGACCACGCTCTCCATGACCAGGCTCCATTGCTGGTGGCGGAGCTTTAGAGAAATAGAATAACAAAGGTTAGGTTAGCAAAACTATTGAGCCCTATGCCAATGGATGTTGTAATGGTCAACCTGGATACAGCTGGCCAAAGACATTATTGAACATTCATGGTGTTTTAGTCAAGGCGGATAGCTGTTGGTTGAATGAAGATATGGCTGCACATCTACAGGCAGCTTCACTGATCCAGGGATTTAGACTAGGTCTACATAAAGACCAGGGATAACCGTAACACTTTGTTTTTGGTTGTCCTGGACAGATTGTTGGGGACCATAGACATGGGTTACTTGTTAGCAGATACAGACTCTTGGTGGACCTCTTGTGAGACGTTGCCAGTAATTAAATGGTCACAAACTTTATCCCATAGTGCTTTACAGAGATTGTCCTCACTCGCTGTCCCCATTGGAGCTCACAATGTAAATCCCCTATGTTTTTGGGAGGAAACCCAGAACCCCTAGGCAATAGTGGTAACCACTGAGCCTCCATGCTGCAATAAAACAGGTTGGCTCTTTAAACAACATCTCATGCCAGAATTTATCAAGCAGAGCTACCTCACACATACATCTGAGCATCAGTGAAAAAAAAAAAATTGTAAAATCTATCACAGTATTTATGACCACCTCTCGACATTGACGGCTGGGTCAACAGAAAGTCTATTGCACTCTGCTCCGGCCCTGCAGTTTTGAAGAGTTTGGAGATGAAAAAAGTCCAAAGCAGAGATATCTCCAAGCCCTTACTAACCAGCACAGACATCACAAAACTCAGAATTTTTCCGTGAGTCAGTGTATAGCTGGAATTCTCCAGAGTTTATTTTTCTCTGTCCCCGGGTCTCTCCATGGAGACAGTTTTCGGCACAATCTGTATTCGTGGCGGAGTAAAGACTACACAGAGGATTCTGGTAAAAGATAATCCACCCCTTCTTTTTTTAGGGTCATTTAGTGTACGCAGACTTCCCATAATAGAGAGATTCCAATGAGGATTTAAATATTAAAGCGCTTTGTAAAATCTCTGATATAGCCATATGAAATTCTTGAGGAGAATACTTATTCGAGGTGATCACATACTCGAGGAGGGGGGGGGGGTTTAATTTTTTTTTGTCTGTAGTTTATTTTTATATTATGAAACGCAAAAGTTGAATAGGAAATGTGATATTAGAATGCATTCATAATAATGGTCAACTGTAAAAACGCTTTTTGACTGACTGTTGCCCCTACCCCAGACTTCTAGCACGAAACTTACATGATGGTGATGATGCCGTCATGTGGCGGCGGCAACCAGTCAATTGATTCTGGTTACAGTGACCATGACGCCATTCATTACGAAGGAGTGCAACATTGCTAGGAGATGGCTACCACATGGCAACTGTGGCCAAATTTGTCATCTACATCGACCAACCCAAGATAAAAACCTTTACATTTCGAGGGGAAAACGGCTACTCCATGGTTATTAACCTGAATAGCTGAAGGCTATACATTTATTAAAATGCACTTTTTCTGTGTCCTTCAACCGCTATTCCATGCATTGCAGTACGCCCCCACCCCATCTAAATAAAATCTATTGCACTGTTCATCCTGATCTTCCTGGTTCATGAAAAGTCAGAGCAATTACACCACACACGAGGCTCTAACAGGTTAATGGTATATGAGAGGCAGGCAGTTATTAACAACGGTGTCAATTGTGGTTGTCACCAGCATATTTTAAACCGAGAAAACATAGAAACAGCTAAAAAGAACATGAAGAAGTCTCAAACAAGGAGGAGCGCCACTTCTCTGTGTATAAACGTCAAGTTCCGACATCAAAATATGATGTGTATATATAATTTTTCTGAGAGGTCAAGGGAAAATTTGCATTGACGTGTATTATACACACACATATCGTATACAACTACATACTAGTCGAGAACATTCCGCCTTTTGGTGGAGACAACGTGTTTGTGTGTAAAAGGGTCAGGCACCAGTGCTCAGATTTCACACTTTTCTCCCCAAAATAAAGATTGCATCAGGCAGGGGGCTTGCGTCTGGAGCCCATCACCATACAGCTAGTGAAGCAGTTTGACGGACGTCCCAAAAATTCAGACTGGAGTGGGGGGCAGAGGCTGAAAGGGCTGTGGTCTCTCCTGCAAAATACACATTTGTCTATTATATGGAAGACCCTGTAGAGATGAATGTTGCAGGAAAAGTACTCTCATATGCATTACTGTAGCACTTTCCATGTATTTAAAGGACAATTGACGTGAACACGAATGACGCAGTTGAAATCCGAAAATTAAGTAGTTAAGTCATTAAAAAGTTGTTTTTTTTTTCCATTATTATTCCAAAGGTCACTCATTCTGCTACAGGAAGAAGCATGTATTTTATAGAATGGGAGGAGCTTTCTCCTGTGCTCACTGTCGCCCTCTACCAAGACATTTTTAATGAGCTGCTGAGATAGGGGGAAAGGAATGGACAACTGCTCTTAACACCTTTCGTGGCTCAGAAATGTGGTTGTCACCTTCTTATGTCTATACTCTACTAACCTATGGAAAATATCTGAAGATTAGAGGTGATCTTTATGATGAAGTTAGTATTGACTAGTGTAGCTAAGCGCACACGTTCAATTTGGGTTACACTTGTCAAGATTATGACACCCATCGCAGTATTAAGAGAGGGAATCGGATTTAGAAAACCCATTTGAAATACCCTATTAGGACTTTTTGAATTAATAGAGGGGTAAGATCCCTCATTCAGGATCTCCATCAGAGAATAGCTAACAAGAGCATCTCTAACTCTAAAGATCCTGCTTGTCCTGGCATTAAACAGATTGCCTATTGATTTAAATGGGTACCATGTAATGCTTTATTTCGCCTGTGGTGGTGCTGCAGGGAAACCGAATACTTATGGCTAGGCACCCTCACAGATTACAGCTGATCAAAAGGTGTTCTACTGTTCTGACCCCCAGCTGTCCGATTTGTGGTGAGGAACACCTCTAACAAAACGGGATCATCCAAAAGACAAAACTACTTTAAATATTAAAAGGACATTAAACCGAATTACATTTTCTGTGAAGTTGAATAAAATGAATTACTCCGTTATCTGCCATGTCAGGCTGTGGAAAGATTGAACGGTTGCGTCCTTCAAAGAGATGGCCGATAGGAAATCCCAAAAATTCCCTTTCCCCTTGATCACTACGTTATCTCCCATATCTCCAGTTCGGAGGACATTCACATACAAATATGACTTATTTGCAGGTTTTACTTTTATATACTGGTGACTTTAGGTTTAGTGTTCCTTTAAATGGCTGATTTTTGTGAACTTGGTAAATTTTACCAATTAGTGAGATCCGATAAGTCAGTTAATGCTCGGTCTGAGGATTTGTGACCAGGAGATAACAGACACGGCTGAACTGCTTATCCTCCAGATCCCTTTCACTCTCGGCTTTGTCACAGGGGGCTTTGTTTCTACATTCCTTTGGCTTTCAAGACGCAAACCGAAAACATTTCTATAACCACTGTCACTTATTCCCCCGGTCAGAGCACAGGTCACAACCCGAGGTCAGACCCTCTGTGACCATGATGGCTGCCATACATATCTCTGACAGAGCAAGAGAGAGTCTGCTCATAGCAAGCAAAACTAAATCCTAAAGGTTGTTTGTAGATAACTGGTCAATTTTGGACTAGCCGGATTAGACGAGAGGAACAAAATTTTGTAAAATTGCAAATTGAAAAAAAAATAAAAATTATTCAATAAAACAAAAACATTTTTTTTTTTTTTTTTAAAAGTGCACGGTTTAAAAAAAAAAAATTTAGACTTTTTAAGTGGATTCCAGAAACAGCACCACTCTTATCCATAGGCTGTATGCGGTATTGCAGACCAGCTTTATTCACTTGGGGGTAAGCTGCAATACCAAAAAGACAGCCTATGGACCAAAGTGCCGCTGTTTCAGTGGACATCTCTGGCAACTGCATATAAACAGATAGCATAAGATGAGAATGAATCCATGGAAGAAAGTCAAAAACTATTCCGATAACCCATATTATTTATCAGTGCGGCTTATTATAATGTTCTAGTTTTTTTTATTCCATCTTGCTCCTTTTGTTGTAACGCATTTCTCAGTTGCACTTCATGTGTACACAAGGGATTACGTGAAGTCTACTGGCTCGGGATACAATCTAGCTACTTTGGTTATCACGTGTGTCATGTGGCCAGACTTTGACCTGAACATTCCAGGTTAGCCAGTTTTCCCATCTACAGTCACCTACAGAGGGAACATGTGAACGGATTTTTGGCATTCAAAAAAATTATAGCAGCTTAAGTCCGGATAAAATGTGCACATTGTGTGACCAAAATGTAGTGCTAAAGAACAAAATTACATAAAAAGCATCGGTGAACGGTCTGAATTTTTAATTTACAAAAAATATAAAATCAGCTAATAGACCCCAGTGGGGCTTGTATTCTACTAGAAGCTACAATGTCTAGTGGACTTCTATCAAAGCGACAACCGCTATAAGAGGTTTGAACCTAACTAGGCATTTTTCAAAGTCTCTAGAACAGGAGGCGTGCCTTAGTGCACAGGGGGCGTGGCTTAAAATATGTTCCACATTTTTGGCACAAAAAAAAAAAAAACTGGTGTAAAACAAAGCCAACCAAGTGGTGGTATAAGGAAGAGAAAAGTATCTTCTGACTGCCTGGTCTAAGTTTACACAGTCAGAATTAGTAAATCTGTCCCAAAGTGCTTTGTGCTGTGATATACTGAACGGCTTAAAATACACCTATAATAAAGCGCCACAATATGGTCACTCAATGCCTACATAATGCTGCCAAACAGTGCCACCTTGAATTCTGCCAACAAGTGATACGGGCAAGAAGACCCTTCCAGTAGGACCGTCTTTAGGCTTGGGCTTCCAGCGCCACAATAAAAATCTTTTCCCGGCTATTGGGTCTTTTATTTTTATAGCATCAATAAAGTTGATCGCAGGTCCTGGGTGCATTTTGGGAAAAGTGTGTTTCCAAGTGGAAATACTTCTTTCAATAGTCCTAAAATGTAACAGATAAAACTAGTGACCAAACTACCAATTAAGACATTGCCTTAGTATCAAATAAAGGTGGAGCACGTAAATAGCAAATTAGAGTAAAGGTGGTGACATCTGACCACCTATGATTTGACAGCTTCTAAGAGAAAAGGGAAGGATCAGGTATATCTTCCAAGGTGTCTGAATAACTATCGGAGTAATATCAAGTAATTGTTACCTACAAGGCACATGTCCAGAATAACAACCGATCATTGGATTAGGCCAAAAACCGGTGCCAGGTATGGTCATCTTCGCTCCGGAAATTCAAAATGTGTGCTGGAATACGCACTACTTGACCCTTTATGTATATGATGCTACTACCTTCTTTTCTTTTCTTTCAATAAGCCCGAGCCGTGCTTTCCTCACTCAAATGCATAAAAAGTGCAGGAGTGCCACACAAAAAGAGCACAAGGATGCAGTCTATCGCAGCCCTTCTCTTAAAAGAGAGAGGCCCTGCATAACCATTCCCCGACCCTCCAAACCATAGGCCTAGAGGATCAACGATCCCCCCCTTGCCGAAGATTACGGAGACCCAACAACACTCCAAAGCTTCCACCAGTATCCAAGCTTGAAGAATGTATCTGGTTGCACCTCCCCTACGAAGGGAGGCCGGGTTGCCGGGGAAAAAGGAACCAGAAGGCCACACATTTTCCCCCTAGACCTTGGAATGGTCCCAAAAGGGCGCCGCATCCAAAAATTCTGTGACAAACACAGTGAAAAACAAAATTAAATAAGTGGATGTGCGCTGTGATACAGCCTGGACATCCACCAGGTATAAAAATTCCTCATCTCCCAGCCAGAAGGCCGGGAGAATAAAGGTGTGTGCTCAGAAGTGTGAGTGCGTGCAAATGTGCCTTCACTCAGTGGGATCCCACCCCCAGTGAGTTAGGGCACCCCTTTGTCACCAGCCCTGGGGCACATAGCAACTCGGGCTTCCAAACTACCCAACCTCCTGACCTCGATCCGGCGGTCGCCTGGTCACCTACAAATGGTACCTTTAAACCAAATGCGTACAGCAGAGCGATGACTGTTGTGGTCCCCTGCCCTGTCATCCCCCTACGATGGCCATCTTCCACCGGAACGGATGATTACTAACCTCAGCTTGAGCAAGTACTACACTTGATCTTAGCCAAAAGGCTGGGAAGTGATATGATGCTACTACCATGTTAGGGCAGAAGACTATTACAAATGTCCTCAAAGTGGACAGAGACTATATACAAAAAACGTTGGTGGGACTTTGGTACGAGTAGGTGAAGTTAAGGAGAGTTTTGGTGGGTTGAAAGGGAAGGATATCTGTGGGAACTATCAAAAAATGGAGCATTGATAGCAGTAGATTTTGAAAACCATACTTCTACATGGGATATTTATAGCCCATTAAAACCATAAGAAATTGAGGAAGCCACCTGGAGACAAGCGCCACTCGGATATCAATGCGTGAACATGGTATTTGCATATTGCAAACGATGATATTATTCTATATGCAGATCATGAAAATGAGAAAATTAACGTAGTTAGCAGCAATGAAGCAATCTGTACAGATATATTTACCTTGATTCCGCCTATTCGATGTTCCCCCCTGAATTCTTTGCCATTTTTCAGCCAGTAGATGGAAGGATGAGGTTTGCCTGCGGCGGCACAGCGGAATCGGACAGTGCTAGCAGCTGGTACCGCAAGAAGCTTTTTCTCCATTTTTTCCGGTTGTGTCCAGTATGGAGGTTCTATTAAAGAATATATGAATGGATTATTTCAGGTTTACCAGAGATAGCATGCATGTTGTTTTTATTTAAAAATAGATTTTAATATCTCCAATAATGGAAACAATTTCAATATTCTCTCTATTGGGGGGTATATCTTTAGGTTTGATATCTTATTTGTAATCTTCCAAAAACAGTGCCACACCCGTCCACATGTTGTTTGTGGTATTGCAGCTCAGTCCCATTCCCTTCTATGGAGCTGAACTGCAATACCAGACACAACCCATGGACAGGCATGGCGCTGTTTCTGGAAGAAGGCAGCCATGTTTTTCTAATCCTGGACAATCCTTTTTTAAAAAGGGGTTTAGCTCCTACAGAATGGATAAAGTACAGCCACCTGTCCATTGAATCTATACCTGGATATGGTGACCTCTGGCTGCCTCACTTGGTTTGGCAGGCGTCAGGGGCTTCTTTGGAAATGCTACAAGAAATTTAGTCAACAGGATAGGTGCCTTGAAATTTGGACTATCTTACAGATGACCCAATAATACTGAACTTGTGAGTGCAATGGTGCCCACTAAAAAAAACCCTCAGTGCGTTGAAACATATCTTGGCATATATGCTGCTTGCCATCTGTGAACCCTCAGACATTCAGCAGAGCGAAGAAGAGTCAAGTGACAAGTCTTGTACCCCGGTTCATTAGAAAAATTACTAGTTATGCTTGTATGCGGTAGAGATCGGTAAGTTCCACTGAACCCCAATTGGCACCTTCGGGGCCATTTGATGGGTGGAATAGGAGTTATAAGATCAGCTTCGATATGGCATCAGAAAGGTGCTCTCATCTAAATGGTGACGCAGTGAGTAAAAAGCTACGCTCTTCCAAGGCAAAAAAGAATAGAACAAAAAAATAACGAAAGTCAATGAAAAATTTTTTTATATAATAGAGCCGAGTGTATGTAAATGGTACAAATATTGACCTCACCTACGGTATGTATACACTTTGACTACAGCACAGAAATGACACAACCCATTCAGCTTATCATTCCTTTTTATTTACAGTGTAGCATTGACAAAGTCAACGCCTAAGGACAATATTGGCACAAGGCAGCTCAATTTTCAGATCGATAGCAACGCAAGATGATAAATATTGGAGTTTCGCAAGAACAATGCGTAATATTGACTTAAACCTAAGGCACCGTCATCCATGTACATCCAAGCATACAATCAAGAGGGGATAGAGAATCCAGGCTTACTGCAAGCCGGGACCATAGGACATGGGAGACTGACATAGGCAGTGTCGGAGTTGGGTTCTTTGGGTCCACCAGCTGAAATATATTTTGAGGTCCACCCTGAATGGACACAGAAGATACATGTCCACTTAATTACATCCTAAATTATGTGGTCATTGTACAAAACAGGTCATCTTCTGGTATGGTGGACCAGTCCGACCTTGGATGTAGGTGATGGCTAAAGAGATTGCCAAAGAAGACCAGTCTACCAATATCGATAATGGAGTGGGAAATCTCATTTTGCAGATCTGCCACTGTGGACTTCACGGTACATAAATCAGTTGTTTACATCCAGGAGAAGAACGGTTTCCATGGGCCCTATCTGTAATAACATAATACCCACTACAATACTACTATGCATGGTTCACGTACAGGTTATAACGCACCTGACTATGGTTTAAAGAGGGCGTAGTTTAGTTTATAGCAACAGAAATTTAGTCCAAATCCAGTGCATGGGCATGCTGCCACGTCCACTATTGCTCGGAAACCAAGAAGCGCGTTGTGAGCGCCATGGCAGAAATTACCCCAGAAAACTCCAAATCCAAATATCCGGAGGAATTTTACCCCTTGACATATGGGCCTCGTAAGCTCAAGGGGGCATAAATTCTTTAGTACATTACGGTCCTATTAGATCCTTGGATAGACGCATGATGACCATCAAGCCTTAGCCCATGACTAATTGCATTGTTTATGCCTAAGAATAAAAAATAGCGCTCCCCTGTGGTGAGGTAATTTAAAAAATGTAAAAACATCTCCCGGAGAGTATGAAAACTGCTCATCATTTGGTAACACAAGAGAGAAAATGTTTAAAATACATACATTTTTGCAAGCCAGTAACTATCAGCGACCACGCGTTAAATATTTAAGGGCACAATGGATCCAAGAAAAGCGGCTTCACGTGTAGTAAGTATTTTACCTCTATATTAATTTACATGGGTGGCGTCATATGTTGTATGTAAGGGCTCAAGGAGTCTGTAGAGTCCCTATGGCTCAATACTATGAAGCTGTAGGCACTTTATGACCCTGGAACCCTCGTTATTAGGCATCCGAAGGACCACGCTATGTGTGAATCCAACTAATAACCCCTTTACATGCCTCTATGAAACTCGGAGGTACAATATTGCCGCAGACTTATGGGTGCTGTGCAAAATATTTTTGCAGGCAAATCGCACACAGACAAAAAAAAATAAAAAAATAAAAATCTACAAAATGGCCCAAATTTACTACTGCGATCTGACGACGGCACAAGCTTAAGGTGATATTACACAGCCCGACGTGGGCGATGTAAACGAGTGATGAACAAGATTTTTCCCTTCCCCCATCCCTTGGTTGGACTTGACGGACATGTGTCTTTTTTAACCGTACTATGTAACAAGGCAGCACGATGATCGGCGCTCATTTGCTCCTTTCACAATGAGCTAGTATAGGGACAAGCGCTCGTTGCACGGATCGCTCGTCCCCATACATTTCCATCATGTCGGCAGCGCGTCTCCCCGTTTACACACGGAGATGTGCTGCCGACAACGATAATATTTTCGGCATCTAAAACTATGCAATCAGCCGATGAACGAGCTCGATCAGCAATCGATTGGCTCATCGTTGTCCTGTTCTGTGAACGCTTGTTTGCCCGATAACTGGCCAGTGTAAAAGGGCCTTTCCTCTTTCTTGTCCCATTTTTAAATACATTGCGCCAATTTTGGCGCACATTAGTGGATGTTAAGCCACGCCCCTTTCTTGCTAGGTCACACCTTTTAGGAACACTTTTAAAAAGTGCCTAGTGAGGTGCAAAAATCAAGATGGAGCTAAAATTTGGCACTTTTTAGACCCAGTAGTAAATCGTACATACAGAGACCGGTAGGGTAGAGACGGAGGGGGTTCAGGACAGGTGCACCAGTTACTGAAGAGGTCACCATTTTCTACCCATCACATACATATTACATATACCTAGTAAACAAATAAATACAATTACAAAAACACTATCTACAGTATATGCATTCACTTTATTTTTTTTCACAATTATTTTCTCATGGGAAAGGGGGAAAAAATGCATTCCCCAAAAAAATAAAATAAACCACTATGGTTTACAACAAAGACTATCAGATAAAATGACAGCTTACGGCAGTAGCGGAAATGATCCGCAATTTTCTGGCTACCTTACGCTCACATCTATCTGAAAATAAACCCGAATAATGCCAATGCTAATAAGCAGATGCTTTGGCAGAGCAGCCCGTTTTTTTCCCCCCAGCGATCCAGACAAGCAGCGACAGGCCAAAAGTGGGTCCCTGCTGAACCATTGCTAACTTTTTACAATTTCACTGCTACATTTAGAAAGTAATTGTCTGTCAACGCCAAGGAACATTGCCAAATCTGTCCACGTGAGACAAACACCGCTCTGCAGAATGACAGTAATGATTTTCTTTGTACTTGAATCGCACGGACTCCAGTTCCTTAACTTCATCTATGAAAATCACAGAGGAGGGCGCTGAAAGCAGGTCTGGGATTAGCCTATGGCCCCTGGACACCGCTACATTATCTATTGCACGGTGGGTGGGCAAATAGAGGTTAGGGCTCGAGAATCTAGATGTACCTTGTTATAAGCAATATTAAACAGCTTTTTCTTTTTAAAACAAACTAAAAATTTTCTCAAAAAAATTATAAAAAAAAAATAAAAATATGCCAAAATAAAATTATAAAATTGGCAGTAAATCATTGAGTTTTCACCTCTTATCACACCATATAAATATCCTTTCAGCCATTACTTGCCTATATTCCTTTGTCACCCACCGTTCCTAGAATCCGCTTCTGTATTGCTGCATAATTAGGTGAAATTATTATTTGTAAGTGATATATATATATATATTATATATATATAGGAAAAACACAGGGAAGAGCAAATATTTAGGGGAAATGCTGTTTAATACAACTCAACTGACTAAAAAATGCCAAAAAATAAAGTGTCCACCTAGTGCACAGATAAACCTTTGTTGTTTTAGAGGTATTAGAAGCTGTTTGCCGAGGACTTTGGGAAGCACAATGTAATTACATGTTAAGCCCATCAGAATTTGGCAGATACAATAAGAATCAATTACAGTTTTAATGCTTTGGTTGACTAGAATCCACTATTAGTGCAGTCAACAGTGAACAGGTGGTTTTCATATGTTCCAGAAACGTACGATGCAAGACCTGTTGAGGTCGATGCCAACTGAAAAATACAGAAACCACAGCTTTTGAGTAAAATAAGGTGTCTTGGATTTGGGACTCTAGGTGGAACATATTTTATACAATTAATTGGAGCTATAAACAGAAAAACTTACAAAAACTTACTGGAACATACAATTTCAGCAGTTTGGGCCAACCATAAGTTGATTATAGAAACAACCGTTCCCAAGACCAACCCCCAATAGATATCTTACAAAGAAATTGACCATCATGTTGTATTTTTATCTACAGGCCTACGGTGACTATGGACTATTCTTGGTCTTCGGTCGGAGGAGAATAAAGGTTTGTGAAGTTAATGGCGGACTTCTATGGACAATCCAATCCAATATGTTCTAAAGGTGTCAGAACAACAAAAGGCCTTCCACAAACCTTTAGATTTTCCTTAAATGCCTACGGTCAAAGACTCAGATGTTGTATAAAAGAAGGCCTGAGGGCCAATTTTGATTGTTCCTGCTGACTATTGAATGATATTATAGCACAAACAAGCCATACATAATGCGCAATGGGCAACTAGGTGCAAAAAAATTAAGCTGGACAAGACGTTCATGGACTTTAAAACAAACCACCTTTTGGCAACATGTACATGAGCACTTTTCATTGGCTGAAACGAAACAAAAAAAAAAACAAAAAAACTAAAATTAAAGTTTGTAGGACCATGGAAGCCAAGAACCTTGTTGGAATTTTTTGGGGATGGGGGAGCAAATGTTCTTCTAACGTCTTATAAAGACTTATGTAACGATATAGAGTTGCCCAATCAGACAATGGGGAAGAAAAACAAAAAATAATCCTTCGACCTTTACTTGAAAAGGACAATGTGACTGGTTGCGGTCATTTACTTGGCACAAATTGATGAATGGTGCAAGTCTTTCTATAACTAAGGCCATCTCTAAGCAGGCGATGGTCTCACGGATACACATCAGCACGTATAGAGGGTCCAATCTTTCCATTAGAAAATTAATACCAAAAGTAAAAAAAAAAAAAAAACTATCTCACAGAACGCCTCAATGGATTTGCCTTTCAGGTGTCTGGAAAACCAGTGCGGCATAATGTGTGGCTACTACGGCTAGATTGGTTGTCGTCATTCGAGGGTTGCTCAGCTGTACACTCCAGGTGACTATTTTTTTTATTGCCAGAAAATAAGGTTGGCCATGTTAACTAAGGATTTCTAAGACCTTGAGTGAAGAAGAAGACTCGGATTAATTTTTTCACATTTATTTCGGGTTTTAGGGGGGAAATCAGTTTTAATTTAGTCCGTCTGGAAATAATTTAGAGACAAGACATCTGTCTCATATAGCAGAGTTACTGCACTTAAAATGACTGATCAGACTCTCCAAACTGCTTTCCAACAACCAAATCACCACTAAATTCTGTGTCTCCTCACTGGAAACAAAGTTTTATAGACTTTTGAAAAAGGGCATAAATTTTAATCTGTAATCTGAAACTTTTGAAAAGTTAAGTCTATATCAAGACAAACTGTAACCGATGAGGATTCTGGGCTCCAGTTCAATGTGAAATCAGCCGTAAATCACTTCAGGGGTTTCCAATATATAGATTTTATTTTTATAAACGGAGACGTAATATACCTTTAAGAGAAGACAATATTACCGCAGAAAAACATATTATTCACACACTGCTGGAAGAGAGGAGATATTTTTTTCTGCTGTGACACTAAATACATGTTATCAATCACTCGAACTACTGACCTACAGTCCTCCGTAATGGAAAATTACTTCTGCAATTCAGCTTCGGAATATATTAAAGATTTATTTTTCTTTTTGGGGGTTTGGTTAAACAAAATTTTATTATAAAAGGCTGCAAAATGACATATTATAGTTTCTACGCAAATAGGGAAAAAGCTCCACTTGTTATTTACTACAAGTAATCACACAAAATTTAAACTGAAAGAAAATAGCATTAAAAAAAAAAACAAAAAACACTAAAAATATTTTTGTGATTAAATATTAAAACACTCAATGACTGAAGGATTTTGTAACATTCATGGAATGGAGCAAAATTCTGAATTTTAGATCACAACTCAAGATGCCATATCACCAGATAGGGTTTTTTTTTCCTTCTATTTTTAGGATGTTATGAGGGGTAAATGCCCACATGACCTTTGGCCAAAAATGTTGGGAATGGGGTGATTAGATGCAGTAGCCAGATTGTGGTATAGAGGGCTCAAATTTAGGACCACCTGCTTGGTGTGTTAATGTTTTCCCAGTGATCGCATGGGTTTTCTATGGGTACTCTTGTTTTCCTCATAACCCAAAAACGTACAGCTCGGTGAAGTGGCCTCCTATTAATATACAGTAGGTTAGTTGGCCCTAGTTCGTGTGTGAGAGCGGGAGATTATGTCGCGAGATCAACTGGGCATCGTGACTAATGCGATAAAAGCATCAGATAAAAATATATTTTTAGAATTTTTTTCCAAATTTTTTTTACACTCGTTCAGGAACACCAAATCCTCTTCAATAAATTACTACAAACAGCTGAGGTGAACAAACCAGATAGCAGATAGGTATCCAGAAAAGCTTCTTGTGTCATCACCCCGGGTTGTAAAACAAGAGCATCTTCCAGCAGACTGCTCCTACGTTCCAAGCATTTGGCCGTAACCAATTCTGGCAGAAGCTTCGACTTATAAAAGCAGACCGTCCCTTTCCCGTCACGAAGAACAAACCCAGCTTCAAGTGCCTAGGAATTTTCATATAAACTGGTGCCATTCCAAAACAGACAGCACCCAAATAGACTCCGTGTAGGACTACGGCTTCCAAGACCACCTCATCGTAACCTGCAAGACTAGAAAAACGTTCCAATGCCAGTTTCTAAATGTACACAACATGGAAGAGAAAAAAAAACAAAACTACTTTTGTATCGATTTAAGTTGTTGCTATGGGCAAGGACCACAGTTTTAGGCAGTTGACAACGACTTCTATACAAAATCAACTTAAAGGGGATTGTATAAAATGTAAGAAATTTGGCTACATTCTTGAAGAAACAGCGCCACTCTTGTCCATTGGCTGTGTGTGGTATTGCAGGTTAGCTCCTTTTACTTCACAGGGGCTGAGATGCAATACCAGACACAGCCTATGGACAAATGGGGCACGTTTTCTGAAAGAAAGCAGCAATGTTTTTGAAAACTTCTACAACTGAATAACATTTTTAGAAATGTAGTTTAAAAATGTTGGGCAAACCCATTTAAGAAGCCAGTGACCAGAAAAGCAAGAATGCTCCATTGCCGAAGAGCATACAACATTAAGAAGCCCTGACCAAGGACTTTACTAGACAAAATGTTCCAAAAACACAACTATTTTAAAATATTTCCAAAAAGAAAAAAATATATATAAATTTCTAAAAAATGCTGACCCATAACAATGTTTCACCTTACACCGAGCGTCTGCTTTATATTTCAGGTAAAAAAATCTGTCAGTAAATTCACCGAGTAAGACAAGAGGGACCAGTGTAAGAGGCAGCCCACGGAATTCTTTTGGTTACTGCTACAGAAAATGTTCAATTGTGTCGGATCAGGAGGTTCTTAGCAAATGATCGGTTCTCCAAAAACCACACGCCATCACTGATGGCAAGGACTGGCACCATCCAAGCCACAATTGCTGGCTGCCTCTCCTCGAAAGAGACGTGCTGGAATAAGAGTTGCTACCAGAGATCCGTGCCTGATTTTGTTTTAATAGTAATATCGAGTAAGAAACGCTTTACGAGATAAATGTGCAATTATAAACCGATTTACTGCTAAAAAATACGCAGAATGCCTTGACGGATCACTGCCAGTCAAACCTTATGCTTAACCCTATCCGTTCTGTGGTTTTCCTACCTATTTGATACCACTTTGTCACCGTTCTGCTTCCCATAAATAGATTTTTTTTTTCGATTGATCCCATGAAATTTTTGTTGGGGTCCAGTAACTGTACATTAATGTCTATGGGAATGCTGATCCCTTTTCGTATATTTTCCTAGCCAGTACCATGGTTTCTTTAAAGATAAGCTGCATTAAAAGGGGTTATAAGATAGCTGAAGGGTGTACAGCATAGGTAGAAGTGTTTGATCGCTGGGGGCCCCCCACTGATCAAGAGAATGGGGCTCGAGTCCCCTGTTTGACTGGAGCGGCAGTCACGTATGCACGCTGCCTTTCAGTCATTCTTTATGGATCTGCCAAAGCGCTAATCTCGGCTATCTACAGCATTCCCATCGAGAAAGAAGGGGCTTAAGGGGATTCGGGAAGCCCATTTTCTTGATCAGTGGGACCTCCAGTGATCAAACACTTGGATATCCTGTGGATATCGTCGGATAACCCCCTTTACATATTTTGACTGCATTTCATCTCCTCTGTACCATTCAAAGACCATGGAGGTTCACTGGGTTATTAAAATTTTGTCCTAACAGATGTTTTTGAAGAAAAAAAACAAAAACATCTGGCTCCTGGAGTGATCTATATGGTCTTTGACTAAAGGCTACTGTAACTTTAAAACCCATTTTTTATGTCTATATTCACCTTTAATGACCGCCAGTAACATTTTTATTTTTAGGGTAAGTCCGCTAATCTGTTTTTGATATCGTGATCCGTATATAAAATAGAATTGAACAATGTGATCACCTCCACATACATTTCCTGCTTTAACAAGGAAACATCTCATAAAGCACCGCAATACAATTTTCATCTGCTGAACCCACGAGCTACGTCTTGTTGTGGGAATAACTTAAATTACACACAGATGATATTGTACATGGATCGGTGCCGGTGGATCTCAGGGGCTGGGAGAAGAAATATTTTGCTTTAAAAGCCGCATACATTACAACATCTGCGTATGATTTGTATGAGATTTCCAGCCAAACCACCACAAGTCTGCAAATACAGGTAGAAAATCCAATGTCGTCGCATCAGCCGACATTCGGCATGCTCAAAGTCGGAATTGTGCCGTTAAAAACCATATACAAAAGGTACGTTATGTAAGAGTTTAGTCACACACAGACATTTAATAAATGCTCCGAAAAAAAAGATATATTTTTTTTTTTTACAGTTCATAAAGGAATTCTCAAACTATCCCCAAATATATCATAATCTGTCCCAAAAAAGTTCTGTACATCGGTGGGGTTCTCAGTATATGGATCTTCACTAAATGATATCACAGATCAAGAATTTTTAAAGGAACACATACACATACAGCCTACCCCTCAAAATAATCAGCCCTAATGAAAAAAATGGCTAGGTGCACAGCACACCTACCCCACCCTCATAATGTTACATAACTAGGTAGGCTTGCAGTACAAAAATCTGGGAAAGGTGGGTGACAACACCTGTGAAGGCCACGTCGGCTGAAAAGTTTTGTATTTTTATTAAGAATTCTAAAAAAAAAAAAAAAAAAGGGAAACGTTTTTAAAAATATATATATATAAACCTCTTTCCTCCGCTTCTTCTTCATCATCATCATCTTCATCATCGCCAGAAGATGGCATGTCTGTGAGAAAAGAGAGAAGGGAATTAAAACATGCATAGGTCACCTTAAACATGGCCTTCAAGCTGGCTTTTGTTTTATCAGATACATTTTAGGAGGAGACTTCTGAGTACGAAAGCAAAAAAGTTTTGAAATTTTTCTCAAAAAGTTGTCGAGAGGGTTTATAAAAATATCAATCTCCTTGAAGGTTATCATCAATTTACCAGTCCAGATAATGCAGCGTGCAAACATAGCAGCAACTCCCTGCCGGCCGACTTAAGCACGGTTATTGTTTTTTTGCGGTCTTTTTGGAAGTTGTGTTTCCACATCTATAACAACTTGGGCGTTTGTTGAGAAAATTATAAAAAAAAAAAAAAAAGGTAGATGTAGCCACAGTCATTATTCTAAAAGACTATTCTCAGGATAATGGATTAAAACACTATTGTTTTGAGTGTTTACACTACTACATTGTTTTCAACCCCCTTCCATTGTATATCTTGTCTATACTATTGTCTTTTGGGATCATGTTTGTGTATTCAGGGAGAGGCCAGAGCAGGGACTATGTATTTCTATGAGATTGGGTGACTTTGTGACTAAATGTTTTCTCCATACTTCTTAAAAATGGCTACTATATCTTAGCTACTTCCTGGACCAAAACTGCAAGAGGAAGCAGGGGTCAGGAGTATTACGGTTGGCTGACACAGGAGCAAAACTTAGCACACAGTGATGGAAGAAGAATCCTGCCGCAAAGATAAGCAAAGACACGCTTTAAAAAGAGATAAAAAACATAAATCAATTTTTTGAAAAGTTATTAAAACAAAACGGATGGGACTTGGTTAGAATATCAAAGTACAAGGATGTCTCAGTTAACACAATGTAGCCCACTAAAATATTCTGATATCTCTATAAAAGAAATAAGGCAGAATTCTCAACAATGCCCGTTAGCAATTCCAGTTTACTGCCGGAGGGAATACAGTGTGAATTTTTCCACTTCGAATTACTTCTCATGCCTATTACATAATGTATAATTGGTACTGCAGAGCTCTGGCATGAAAACGAGAACAATTTTAGACACTATAAAGTAAACGCAGGTCATATTTTTCTATTTGAGAATCCCTTTATCTTTGCAGTGACCATATATTTGACTATTAAGAAAAAAAAAAAAAAAAAAAAGGAAAAACACATTCATTAGTCACACAGGGCCAAAAAGATTTAAAGTGTACAATAAGATTACAAAACTCCTCTGCCAGTTAACCACAGGAAACAGTTATCCGTTATACAGATAAGGCTCTGTTCACATCTACGTTGGGGTCCCGTCCTGACGTACCGTCTGAGGTTTCCGTCAGAACGGGACCCTGAGCAGACAAACTGATACCGACGGAAACCAGAGGTTTCCGTTTCCATCACCATTGATTTCAATGGTGACGGAGCCGGTGCCCGTGGTTTCCGTTTGTCTCTTTTGTGCACCGGATCCATCGTTTTGCCGAAAGCAATAGTGTAGTCTCAGAGGTAGTTTTTTTTTTTTTTTTTTAGTTGCCACCGAACAAGTTTAGGTACCCACAGGAATTTTCTAGGCCCGTTGACACCCGGGTCCTCGGATTTGCCTTCAAGAGAATCTATCAAGACGGAGTTCTATAAAACAGGGAATCTAATGGCACTAACCTATAAATTACAACAACATAATACAATACAATACCATAACACTAGTGAACAGCTGTTTACAAGTCCCAACTAGGGCGCTCAAAGGAAACCCACACTGTATGTATCGGATAGGTGAATAGGGATCCTCTGGCAACCCCCACCACTCCATTATACGAAATTAGAAAATAGTCCCAATTAAAAAAAGTATTTCTCGGTGACAGATATCAGGTCTACATGATTTAGTGGGCATCCCCCTAAATGCAATACCCTCAAATGAGGGAGTACCCAAATAGATGCCTATAATGCATCAGAACAAAAATGTAGAAAGAAATTGGACATTCAGAAACAAAACGGGCACTCAACCTGAAAATAATCAGTCCAGGCATAGAAACACTTAAAAATCATATCACAAAGAGTCCACCAAGGTGAGGCGGGCCCCGTAACCGCCCCCAAACACATACACAAAAGGTGGTACGGATACGTGAAACGGTAGAATAAAACACACAAGCAGTAAACGCATGAAAGTGCAAAGTGCTGTGCAAAAGAATGCAAAATACAAAAACCAAATCCAAAGTCACAATGCTAATAAAAGAAATCCAAAAATATGTTAACAAAAAACATTGGAGTATGTCCACGCTAAAATCTAAAACCAGGGAGGAATATAAGGTGGTTATGTTGCTTAAGGCAGGGCCGACTGCTATTAAACACATCCGGGCATTATGTTGGACTCTTTTTGGGGTAAAATAAACCCCAAAAAAAAAAAAGGGCATAACTCCGCACACTGAAAATAGAATCGGTTATGCCTTCAGTTTCCCTCCAATTTTTATATAAAAAGCAGAAAAGAATTGTGCCCGACCTCTGGACATATGTGACGAAACCCCAAATCACTCCGAGAGCTATTAAAAGAAACAAAAAATCATATTACGCAAAAATTGTAGGACATTCCTTTAAAAGAAGCCGGCACCAAATAAATAAACTATTTAAATTGTTTATTTTATAGTTTTAACCAGAAATTTCGTGTAAATTCCTGAAAATAAAAAGAAGAAATTGTTGGGTTTGGGATAAAGAAACTAAAAACAAACATTTTATGTCTGAGCCTTTGGCCCCTTACCCCCGATACCACTTTGGAGCCCAGAGAATAAGAGATTTGATCCTTTAAAACGTCTCCATTATTACTTTCCCCACTATCAAAACATTTTATCACCTCCCTGGACACGCAGCTGTTTTCTATTCAAAAATACCACCAGCTGCCCAGTTTCAGCCCCCAACTTGCCCCCTTGATCTTTAAAGCATTTTAATGCAATTTTATAGACAAAAACACATTTGAGGACCTCTGGAGTTCTTCGGACTCTTCTCCTGTTACTCTTTTAATACAGAAGAGTAGGTGATGGATTTAGGGAGGGGGATCCTCTAAAAGTCCAAAATGCTCTTTTGACTATTTAATTGATGTGACCTCCAAATGTCTTTTGGAATTTCATATAGGTGATTAAAAGCAGATGTATATGGTGGCAGGAAAAAAAACAAAAAAAAAAACAAAAAGAGAAGGTGAGGTCTGCAATTTTCTTTTTCCTTTTACCTCTTAATCCTGCACAGAGACAGCAATTCCAACCCTAAAGACCCCCCACGCCCCCTAGATCTGAGACAACGCCAGCAGGTCAGCTGGTGGCTTCTAGTGAACTAGACGTCCTGCTGCCTAACCCCTTGTAGATGTTAAAAATTCTGGTCAGGCTGTGGAGTCGCTTTCCACAAAGCAAAGATAGTGTTGATCTACAGCTGACCCAGCTGGTTTTAATAATTAATTGCATGCTCTGGTAATTACTTTCTAATTACGTGTTGATAATTAATTCCTTATTGCCCCTCTTTGGTCTTCGTGGTGGCTCAAAATTTTTGCATTTAGGTAATGGGGGCTAAAGAACCATTGAAATACGTACATAAAACAATTCTGGCCTTACGTGGCTGATTTTGTGACCTATGATAAGGGCTTCTGACCATCACAAGACCTTGATATTGCAAAAGACCGGTTTCCCTTTTTACGTTAACGATTTGACCACTTGGGGGTCTAGGAAAAGGGAAATGCCTCGGAAACGGACGGACACATCAGTAAGTTTTTTTTTCTTTATCCATTTTTATAGGTCTTTTCTTTTTAATCGGAATGGCGCCTCTAGTCTCCTTAGAATTTCTCAGAAGCCCTATTCGAATATATATATTATATTCAAAATTGGCTCCGAGTCGGAGCTTCACTGTAAAATATGGCTTTCTGGGGCAAGATCTATTAGTTAGATGGAAAGCAATAAATTGTGCTCAAAGTTGATGGCCAACTGAAACAACGGGCAGAACACTTAATTCTTTAATTATACAAAATGTCAAAAACTTACCAGCTACTCTGATAGTAAAGTTCCGTAGAATCTCAGTAGAACGCAATAAAGTACAGCTATAAATCCCCGAATCATCATACGAGACATTTGTGATCTTCAGTAGGTTCTGTCTTGAGTGTGTTCGGTTGTTTTCCCGAATCGCAATCCCGTCTTTTAGCCATAAGATAGACATAGAAGGGCTCTCCACGCTGCATGACAACTCAATGGTCTCTCCAACACCAAACATTAGTTCATCAAGAGGGCCCAATTCTCCTGTGAGGTAGTCTGAAAGCAAAAAAAAAGCAACATTAAAATACAACTACCAACCGAAAAGTAATTAATGCCATATAGTAGGGATGGGCAATTAATTGAAAAATAATCTAAATTCGAAATTTAGCGCAATTCATCAACGTCATCTTTGCGAATATTGGTTTTATCAATTATTTTTCCCCGTTTTAAACTGTATCTGCATCTTCAGAACGCAGATACAGTTCAATCAAATATCAGAGAAGGAGACCGTAAGGTCCCTGCTCTACCATTCACTATGTATTGCTGGATGCGAGGCAGTGATGTCATCGCGCCTCTATGTAGCGTGCCGCACAGACCAGAGGGATCTCCTTCACTGGTCTTTGAAACGGGGTTAGGGGAGTATGTATATTATTTTCATCTGGCACTATTGGGGGCAGCTGTGGGGGCATTATACAGCATGGGGGACTTTATACGGTGTTGAGTGCATAAATGGGGAAGTTATCGGGGCATTATAATGTGTGAGAGACGCTATAGGGGCATCATACTGTCTGGAAGTCAGTTAGTTATAGGGGCATTGTACTATGTAGAGGCAGCTATGGAGGCATTGTACTGTGTGGAGGGCAGTTATGGGGGCATTATTCTGTGTGGAGGGCAGCTATGAGGGGCATTATACTCTGTGGGGACAGCTATGGGGGCATTACAATCTGTGGAGGGCAAATATTGGGGCATTATACTGTGTGGAGGGCAGATATAGGGGCATTATACTGTGTGGAGGGCAGATATAGGAGCATTATACTGTGTGGGGAGCACTATGGGGGCAATATACTGTGTGGAGGCAGTGTCCGGGGGTATATTATATACTGTAGCATACAGCAGGCTCCGGGGATACATATGAATTTAATGGAGTAGCATGCAAATAACGGGTGTGGCATGAACAAGGGGTGTTGGCTAAATAATCAGAATCAAGGTTACATGTTCAATTAATTGGGATTTTGATTTAGGTCATAGTTGCCCAGCCCTACCATATAGGATGAGGAGGCAAATGGGGCCACAAATGTAGATTGAACCAATTTGCGAGTTGTGGATGGCATGTTCAGTGCTTTAAAAGGGGTGGTAGGTAATTGAAAAAAAAAAAAGTTTAATTCCCCCCCTCCCCCCAAAATAATAGCTCCACTCTTGTTTACTGGCTGTATCTGGTATTGCAGCTAAGCCCCATTCTAATAAGGTGATAATACAAGAATATATACAGGTGCAGAAACCCTGGAATATGACAATATTAGTCTCATAAATTCCTAGTAAAGTCTTACATTAGGTTGCTGGGACTCTGAAATGCCTACAGGCCGAGTACCACATGCCTGTCAGCTTAACTAGAAATTGGCAAGTAAGCGGCTTCAAGGGATCAATCAAAACGCATGCTTAGTTTTAATTAACTTTCTTAGTAGAGGGGGCAAGTCCTTTCAAGTTATTGCTAATGCAAAATAAAATTTTTAAAAAAGCCTCTATTTACAAGAAACAACAACCCACACATATACAAAAAGTTTAAAATTACTTGGTCACCAAAAGAGAAAAAAAAATAAAAAAAAAGTGAAGAAACAATTACACCTAATTTTTCATGTTTTTTTGCACTTGGCAGGGGAGGCTTATTTTAGTTGAATCGCTGACCCTGCCATTAGAATGGGCTCTAAACCAATTTGAAAGCTGAAAATAAACACCAAGCTGTAAAATGCTCGACTAGATTTATACTCCGCTTCTGCTCCCTGTCAAAGGCTTCTGTCAGGACATGATATTTAGACATTTCTTTGCACTGCAAATCTGCCCAAAAGGCCTGTCAGCATAACACCCCTCAGGATCCGTCTTGTCAGAATAATTACACAAGTGATAAACAGTTTCTTGCTGCTAAATGTCCACTTTTCTTTTCACTCAAAAAAAAAAAAAAACAAATAAAAATTATACTAATATGATCTTAAAAAAAAAAACAACAAAATAATGGGGTAGAAAAGATCTAAGAAAAAAAAATATTAAAAAAAATAAATTGGAAAAATACATTTATACTACTCTATTTTAGGCTCAGTCTAGTGAGATTATTACAAACCTTTTATGGGAGATCGTTTTTACTTTTAGGTTTACTTTGCATACATACAGAATTAAACCTTTAGGCTATAAGATATTGAAGGGATTTTCACTAATGGCCCCTTCTGTCTCCTTATTACCTCTGGGTACTGAGGGTCAAGCACAGGCAGGTGGAGTAACAGCTGGGCAAGAGTTTGGGGGGGAAAAAAAAAACCACAAAAAAAAACAAAAAACCCTGAGCAGCAAATTTGTCATGTTTTAAAAATTTTTTTTAGACCAGGTCATTCTGGTGACGAGGCCAAATACATATCGAACGTTTGGGCCTAAATATTTGGCCTTTGGTTAAATTAGGAACACACACATATATATATATATATATATATATATATATATATATATATATATATAATGCACTGACAGCCATGTAAAACACTATGGTTCCTATAGCTCTCTGCCTTAGCAAATAGTTAAACATGTTCTAGATGACTGACCCCGAAGGCTTTTTCTTCTGCCAATTAGCAAGCGGGTATTCTCTGGGTGAGCCGTGCCCTGGTGTAGAGCCAGACTCCGCATGCATGAAGGCGGGAAGAGGCTTAAGTGGTTGTTGATAAAACAAGACATGCCTTGGTGAGCATGGTCTTTTTTTTTTTTTTTTTAAGCCGAGATGATAAGGACCACTCGTGGCACGGTCTTCACAAAGAAGGGGTGACTGGAAGATTGGCTCCTGCCACAAAGGAGGCTCAGCAAGAGCTGTACAGACAGCTGTCTACAAGGACACCGGCAGCTCATTCATGAACACGGCCCTCTAAGAGATCAACGCATGGAAATAGAAATGTCGTATTCCATCATTAATAGCCTAAACTATAAAGACAATCAGGAGTTCGATCCGCCAAAGGAAAAAACGCACACGTACGTAGTCAGTCAAACCAAAAAGTTTGCCCGGAAAGACATTCGCTACATACACTGACAATCTAAACCCAGCAATCTACAGAAAAATTCCATTAATCTGATAAAATAAATTTTTGTCTTCGCCATTATCAAATATTCTGGATTAACGGATGTTCATAGAAAAGTTGATATAATGTCGCCGTCATCTGTTAGGGATAGGGTATCACTTAGATTCAGGAGTCTCATAACTGCTTCTCTACTCAAGTCTTTTGCAGGACTTTTTTTTTGACCATCGAATGACTAATTAAAAAGGATTTTAATTTTGATTATTAATATTTGTTTTTAACTGGCCAATTAAAGTTTTTATATTGATCTGTACTAATAGAACATATATGGGGAAAAAAAAAGTAACTCCGGAAGTCCCAGACTTACATATACAGACAGGGGTCTGGATATTTCGGCGCCAGAGGTCCATCTTACGTCAGAGATTTGCTTCAGTTGGGTCAAGTCCACAGGCACGAGTCAGTGTTCCAACATGGCAGACCCGCTTTAATGCCTATAAAGTGGCTACCGTAACTAGGGTTATAGTTGGGGGTGCCGATCTACCTTGGACTTGGTATTTAGAAATAGGGCAGATAACTGAGGCTTTGCTCGGGTGAAGGAAAGCTTAGCTTAAACTCTGGCCAAAATATTCTTATCCGATTCCTATGAAATAAATGAATTATTTGAAATCACATCAAAATGTTCCAATATGTACTGAAATATATTTGTCCCATACATACAGTGAAGCAAATTTTAAACTCAAAATTCTTCCAAATGTAGTCAAAATTAAGATTACATAGGGGCATTGCCCAAATTGGAATCAGATTACGGTTAAATTCTACCGATCTTAGAGGCTCTACACATTTTTAGGCATTTTTTTAAATTCAATCTATGTTTTAGGTGATTAAAACAGTTTTTTCATATGACTTATTAAAAATTCTCTTTCGTTTTTCCGATACAGCTTCTATGTATCCTCTATACATAGAAGCTGTATTGTTCGGCATCAGCCAAATCCATCAGTGAAGTGAACGGACGGCTCGCCTGAAAGCAGGTACTGTGCGTCTCACACAGGATCACAATAATATCTACCACATCTAAGCTGATCAACAGGATCACAATAATATCGATCACATCTAAATTGATCAACTTGTGATCCAGATTATTGTAATCCTGTGTGTTCGGAGACACACAAACCCGCTCTCAGCCAAGCCGTCAGTTCACTTCACTGACAGATCCAACTGATAGCGAACGATACAGCTTCTATTTATAGAGGATACATGGAAGCTGTATCGGAAAAACAAAATACAAATTTTTAATACAAGTCTCTAATCACCAAAAACATAGATTTCATGGGAAAAAAATATATAAATAAATCCTGCTACGAGGTTTCCATAGCCTTTAATAATTTGTAAAACAGAATTTATTTTAATTTTTTTAAGCATGGCTGACATTTTAAATTGAAGGCAAATCAATCTGAGCCAATCACGACTTGGTACAAGCACTCGTCGATGGAAGTTCCAGACTATTATTGGTCTGCCTATGGCCACCAGTAGAATAGGAGCAGAGAGGAGACGAGCATTATCCCAATTCCAAAAGAGATGAAGCAAAATAGGATTTTTTTTATTTTATTCTTTCTTATCAAGGCCCAAATTGCTGAGAAGGAAGAGGCTTTATTAGGCGATAAAAAGAACATTTTATAAGCGGAAGACTCCATCCAAATTTTTCTGAACAGAGGAAAGGAGTCAAGCGCATGAACAACCTTTCTTCACTACAGCCCCGTGGCATCCAAATTAATATATTTACAGGTCCTGAAGTGGAAAAAACTACTAGCCGCATTTAGAACTGCATATAAGCCCAATGTATTCTTCGATTTCTAAGATCTAAGAAGCAAATGAAGACAAATGTGCAGGCCTCTGTTCAAAGACAGACAAACCGGATAGAACGGTCCTCATAACGGAAGCGACTTAAGGACCCAGTCTTAAAATCCTTATCAGATACAGATGCTAAACTAAAAAGGTTTTCAAGTTTCGGGCTAACAGGCCAGTTTGATCAAGATATTTATCCAGACCTGTTATTTTAACAGACCAGAGTAAAGATCATTCCCCTAAAAATAGCTGTCAAGTTCTCGAGTAGTTCTCAAGATAAAAAGCCTTCTTGAGAACCACATCGGAGGACCAGCTTACGACCAGATGATCGCTGCAGCTCCAGGGAGTTGTAACTCCCGGCAATCAGTCGTTGGTGTCCGGGGAAAGGCAGTTGTACATTTCTTCTGCAGTGGCCACTACAGAAAAAATGTGGTATTACATGGTGCCCATTCAAATGAATGGGCGACCATGTATTAAATGGTGAAGCGGAGTCCTTTGTTCGCAGGTGAAATATTTTTTTTCAAAAAGAGTCCAAAAAATTCCTATTCTCTAACCTCCAGTACAACAGAACAGTGGAAAAATCACCACAATACCAGCTGTGTGTGAACACGGCCCAGCTACGGACACAATAATAAAAGCTTGTAATGTGAACATAAATTGCGGCACTTATAAAGCTGCTAAACAATCAGCATCCCATGTCGGAGTGATTTCATTTCATTAGAAAACCTGATATGTGTTGTGTGGAGCAGGACATCGCAGGAGAAGATAGAAAAACAGATGTTACTTAACGGGACTATAAATCTGTCTCTGTTCAGAGCCGCTCAGCGGACAGTATGAAGCGCAAATCCTGATTTGTATCTGTAAGAGTAATTCCAGAAAATACGTGGTACTCAAAGAAGGCCACGGCCCCCTTATAGTGTCTCAAACACGAACACAGCCCCCTTATATTACCTCGGATACACAGCTAAAGCCCCCTTATACGGTCTTGGAGACATGGTAGGTTGGGGGGGGGGGGGTGATGTTGCTCATTTTGGATGAGGCCCAGGGGCTTCACATTATGCGACTAGGTGTTCCACCCGTTCAAAATCCTCCTTTTCAATTGGTTGAAAAAAAATTCAATAGGGGAAGGAGGGATGAGCGGCTACAACTCAGCCGCTTATCACATGATACCATAGTACCAGCCAGGAAAATCAACTCAATCTCATGATCAAGTCCAATCTAGTTTTTGACAATTCCCATTTAGAGAATAGAGGGCTGTCTCTAGCAAGAGGGTACATCTCTATTAGCCAAACAAGTCCCAAGAGTATATACAACCCCTTGAAGGTCTATGAGGGCATCGCAGAACTGCTATAGGCCCATATTGTTCCTCTAATTACATGGGGTGGCACACAAAGGTTTGTTCTCATGGACTTTGTGATACCACAGATGGACTATATGGTGGCCTGAAATACAGACCTGTAAGGGCTTTGTGTGCCACCCTACAGGGTCAATCAGGTAGCACGATGTGGGTCTCAGCCCTTAGGCTTGTAATTTTTTTTATTTTTTGAACATGCCTTTTTTGGTTTTGATAGATAAAACCCATGCCTCTTAATAAGAGTTCATTAAAAAAGAAAAACAAAAAACAGGATTGAAGGTAATGTAATGTAGAGACCCTCGCTATTTACTGACAGATTATCCATCTCATGTAAAAGAAAAAAAAAAAAGAGGGGGGGGGGGGATTTGTTCTGCTTTTGTTTTTCGGAATTCAAACGCTGGCGGGCATTCATTTCAAAACTTTTTATTTTTTGTTAAAAAGTTCTTGTTCACGTGACAACAGGAAATGGCCTTGTAACCTTTCTATCTCCTTCAATTCATGGCAATGTAGAATCAAAACCCGGGCTCCATCTGAATGTTTGCACTTTTACGGAGCGCTACCTAATCTTTACTGGATGCAGGCAGCTGGCTCCAAATACCCCACAATAATAGGCTTAATCCCAAGTATCCTGGAAAAGCCTCGACATCTAAATAAAGTAGTAGTAAGAAAAGAACAGCCCTGTCACAGAAGAAAACGGCAGAATCTCAGATATCGGCCCGGGACAAAGGCCTACAACTCGCACAATGAGCTAAATGATGCAGGGCGGCTAATTAAAAGCGGAAGTGCGGCCTCTACACAGTTAATGTTGTGTAGGAGTTCTGAATCTATTCATACCGGACCCCCGACTGGGCCTATATTCAGCGTGAATTAATTGTCATTCCAACTACGAGCGTCCTAGTTTCAAACTGAAAATTATTCCCTGGTAGCGCCCTGAAATATACTCAAAAAGCTAAAACAAAAAAAACCACCATTTAGTATTTTTTATCTAGCAGAAGAAAAATAAACTATACAATAAATGTATAAATCTCCCATTCCCCACACACCTTGGACTAAAATGGGAATGGCCAAAATTTACGGGATATGCGCTCACTTTTGAAGGCACAAGCAATTTCGGAATATAATCCCTGGTGATTCATCATTTATTGTGGGCAAAATTTCAAGACACAATTAGGTCACGTAAACCTGAGAGGACATGAGGTTCCAAAAATTGAGACCATATTGGAGGATCTCGACAATGAGCACCAATCCCTTTCATGTGAAAATAAAGAATGGTGTCGGAGGGTGGAACGATTTCATTCTATAAATTCCAGCATTATAGACAAGGAACCTGATAATTGTGTGAAGTGCCAAAAAGTTGGCTGAACAATTTTTGGATATGATCTGTTGAGTTTTTCTTTTTGACTATATGGTTATTTAGCACTTTGGGAACACTTGCCTTTGGCCACAGGACTCATAGTGCAGGTACATGTACCACTTGGACCCAGCTTGGGTACATCAGTGGCAAGAGGGATCTCATAAACCATTGAGCCGGTACATAGGTACGAAGTCGAAGAATCATAAAATGGAATCAAAATGGCAACAGGACAGAATCAGACTCCAGACCCAGGAGACCACAAGAGAGGATTCAGGGGACAGATAGCAAACCAACAATGTACTAGGAAGGGATGAGCGTCAAGGCGGGGGTTGTATAGAAAACACAAAAAACGCAAATTGTACAAAAATTTGCGCTTTTTTTTTTCAGGGGCAAGAAAACCTTCCTCGAACTACAAAAATGGAGCAGGCACTGGCCAGAAGATGGGTAAACCACTCATGCAGATCTACCTACACGTACCACAATTTCAAAAATTGCCTTGTTTGGGGTGTAAGAATAGAACTTAAAAGTTCCAAAAATTAAGGCACAGATTGCAGCCAAAGATCTGTAATTTTCTCATGAAAAGAATTCAGTATGCAAGAAAAGAAAGTTCATAGCACTGAACATTGCAATAAAAGAGATGAGAATTTATTAATTTTTGAAATACACAACATAGGTGTCAAAATGTAGGTGATTTTCCTAAGGGGGAAATTCCACACATAGCGACATGTGCGACTCAGGCCACTTCACAGGTCACATTCAACATTTCTCACACGTTGTGGTTGCAATTTGTCTTAATTACAGTGAATTATAGACAAGCGAGATACTATTAAGTACACTTACGAACGTTAACTCTTTGACAGTCTGATTTTCTTCTCATTAATTGCCAAGAAAAATGAAGTCCGTTAAATTCTCAATTAAAAAAACATCAGTTTGTCAAAAAAGCAGAATCAAGAAATAAACGTCTTCTCAGACAGCAGAAGAATGTTTAATTCCATTCATTTGTTGCCCTTTTGATGGGTTCCTGGCGATCGCCATTGGCTCAGCTCCTTGGCAGATACGATTCTGTACGACTCCAGAGCAGCTTTTGGCTACACGGAGAAGGCTTCAGCTACTGAAACGACAAGTACTGGGAATCTCATAAACCAGTTCTCAATGTAAACTGGAATATTTTCACTGAAGGGCAGAGGTGAAAGCCAAATTTACCTTAACCCGAAGGGTCACCATAAAACAGGTTGAGTCTAAAGCTGGCAAACAGATTTTTAGTGGGGATACTTGAGATATACTAGATCCACCAACAATCTCATATCGAGACAACCCAACTGGGACCAACTTTTGTCTGATCCTTAGTTTCTCTCAGGCAAAATCATCATTCAGTCAACAACCATCACGTCTATGGTGTCACGATCAGTGTTTTTTTTGGACCCACTAGGCCACACTGCTGTAGCGGAGTAGCAGCTGGCCAAACAACAGTCCTAGTACAAGAGTACCTTTAATATTCCAGACAGTAATGGATGCTTGGCATAGATGAACTTGCAGACACCAGACCTGGTGTATATCAGCAGGTGGGACAGGTGGCACAACCCGACTCCAATACGAAGGCACAGGAACAAATATAGCACGGGAACAGGATAACACTAAAGGGACCATTTGCTAAGACTAACATGGGTAAACACAACAATGCTCAGACAATGAGTGAAAGGGCAGGGCCCCTTTTATAGTCCAGGGGGATTATGGGCTAATTAGAGACTATTTTCCCGTGCATGCACTGGCCCTTTAAGGCAGCGCGCGCACCCTATGGGACCCAATGAAGAAGGGAGTGCTGATGTCTCCTAGGAAGGAGATGCCGGCCAGCACAGAGTCATGGCCGCAGCCGTCAAGGGGTGAGTAGGAACGATGATCCGCGGCCATGGCCGTTACATATGGCCACCTTAACCAACGACAATAAAAAAAAAAAAAGGGCACATCTACTGTGCCAAGAACTCAGAGAAGGAAACACAATCGTTCGCCATTAGTCATGTTGGAAGGTGTCACAACTGGAAACGCTGACCTCCATTCTTTCATAGCAGATTCCTGCCCTAATCATAGTGAAAATCAGATACCAACCAGATTCCCATACCATTGAGGCCTCCATAACTCAAGGTTTTACCTTCATTGTCTTAGACGCTATCCGGAACCACCATGAGTTTACCAGTGATGACCACACTCAAGCTAAATGCTCTTGTGAAAAACCAGGTTGACCACCTTATATATTACAAGTACAGATGACCACTATTCTCCACAGAGCTGCGACAGAGTATTAAAGGGGTTGTCCAGTTTAGAAAACCCAATTTTAATATACCCTATTTCGAAACTTGGAGTTGATTGAGGGAGTCCCCAGGTCAGAGTGGAGAGCGGTTACAAAGGGAGTCTCTCGCTCTGGAGGACCTGTCCTGCATTACACAGACAACCCATTGATCTGAACGAGCATTGTGTAATGCTTAATTTTCCCTGTGGTGGTGCTGCAGGGAAACTGAATACTTACGGCCAGGTTTCCCCTACAGATTACAGCTGATCTCTGGGGTCCAGATGACCGACTTGTTGTCAAAGGACCCTTCTAACAGGAGAACCCCTTTATATAATTTATTTTTATCACACGTGCAGTGTGGGAAAGTATGAGAGAGCAGGGCCGGCAGGAAAGTTGTCCCATAAATTCAATGTCCTTAGGGTTCCCAAAACATACCATGGCAAAAATCATCAGTGAAAACATTCCAGGCAAACATTAAAAAAAATTCCGGTTTTCACAACTTCTTGAAAATGGGTGAGGGTCCAAAGATTTGGGTGGTCCTGCATTATATTTTATTGCAGTATCGCCATTGAATACTTGAGTAAGCTTCGGTTCACACGTTATGATTTTCCATGCGTAAATGGCCAATTACGATTAGATCCAATCTAATCATCGGATTGTCTGATCCGATCATTATGAGATCGCTGCATAAATGGTGATTGAAAGGAGGAAAACCCAATATGGCGAATCAGACTGACATTTTTGATAAAGAAGATAGCGTAAACCCACTGTAGGAATACAATAACCATCAAGACGACTACAGTAACTATTAACCCAAATCTTTTTTTGGCGGTAGTGGTCTATGGTAGTGGAACAAGCAGCAGAGAACATCTGTTCTAGACAAGATAATGCAAAGGTAATTTCCCCATTCTTAACAGTGTCATCTATTCCCAGGAAAGTGCATCCTCTCCGCAATATGGAGAGTAAATCAATGGTGAATGAAGAGCAGCATCTGGAGTGGGGCTATCATTGATGGGATATGGGACTACTTCTCTGAGCCTTTGGGTAATCCCAAGATTAAAGGCCAGTGAGCGCAGACACATCCAATATTTCCTGTGATGTAAGGAGCTTCGGCATAAATGGATTTTGTATAGAGCACATTACAGATCTGAAGAGCTGCATGTCATAGGATTAGCGAGTAGTGTGCCCACAGGAGGGGCGCTTTTATTGCCGCCATCGCCAAGGTTCTACACTTGTTTTGTCGTCTCCGTTTTCACGTCTCAATGAGCATTATGCAAAATCCCGCAATGGTTGACTGTCGAGGGCTCATCTTACTTGACGAACCAGAGATAAGTCAATCAGTGACTCAATCTACAGTTACCCAACGGCCCCAGATGTTGTTAGAGCTAAATATGCGCAGTGTTCTGCAGCGAGGCGTGATTTCTGGGCTAATAGAATGCCATAAAATCTGTATTTATTAGGCGCTTATAAGATCTGCCTAGTTAGGCCCCATGCACGCGAGCGTATTTTTCATCCGTAATTACAAACCCATTCATTTCTATGGGCTACGGACACCTATCAGTATTTTTACTGATGGGTGTCCGAGCCGTAGAAATGCTAGAACATGTCCTTTTTTTGTCCGTAATTACGGTACAGACTCTCCATAGAAGTCTATGGGCGCTTCCGTAAATACGGACGGGTACGAATGTGCATCCGTAATTACGTAAGTGTTGCTGCAATGCCAGGGGGATTACCCAAGATTCCTCCCTTTTTTTTTTTTTGGAACCGTAAATACAGATGCACTACTTACCGTATTTACGGACACCCTTCCGTAAATGCGGATATTTACGGATGACTATAAATGATTGCATAACCGTATTTACGGATAGATGAAAAATACAGTCGTGTGCATGGAGCCGTAGGATGCAACATAGTAGTGGGGGTTGCATACCGCACAGCATTTACGTCCCAAATAATTTTAAGCCTCACCCAACATGGCGCAGAAAAAACTATTTTACATAAATCTGAATAAGCCCTACCCCTTTCTCATCCCGGCTTGTGGGACAGTCCCCATGAAAATACTGGACTACTGGGAGGCATGGGGATGTTTTACCATTCTGGAGTCTTGAAAGTTGGTGGTCAAATTCTGAGAGCTTTAAAAAAAAAAAAAAAAAAAAAAAAAAGGGTTTTCTGCTTTCTAATAGAATATAAAAAAAAAACGAAAACCGGCTAAACAAAAATTCTTCCCTTTAAATTTGGAAGAAGGTCAATGCTTGAGGATGCTTTTAGCTAGATTTCCCCTTTAAAAAAAAAGAAAAAAAAAAGTGGACTATCTCAAATTTGATTTGTTAAGGCTGTGTTCACACGTTGTGACCGCGATTCTCAGACGGAGTGTAACTAAAGCAGATTGTTAAGGCAGTGATATCGCAGCAAATCCCGCGCTCATTACCACCAAAGTGCTTTTAGTTGCACACAATTTGAAACCAGGTCAAGTTGCGGTCTCCCTTTGTCCGCAACATGTGAACACAGCCTAACTCTCATGACGCGAAGTCATTCTTAAAGGAACACCACACCTAAACATCTTACCTATTTTCGTCGTACAGTTGAACGCAGGCTATTGCTCCCTGTTATCAGTTATAATGCTGCTACACATTTATAAGTTGCTCCATTATGTTTAGTGGCCCTTAAACTGGTTTCTGGGAGCTTAAATACGAAGCCTGACAGTTGAATAAAATAAAAGGATTACTCACCTGCTAAATCCCTTGCTGCTCTGGTGGTCTATGGCGGTCTTTGTTTACCTGTCCTGCAGCGATGGCATCACGCAAATCCACGTTAGTGCTGCGGCCATTCATTGGTCTGTGAATGTATGGCACGTCATCGCTGCAGCTAAGTAAACGAAGACCGGCGGGGACCACCAAAACCTCATCGCAGAATCGACAGGAGATTTAACAGGCGAGTATTGGTTATTTTATAAACATTTCCTACGGTCAGGCAAATTTTTTGTATCAGCCACAGCTCAGCTTACTGTAAATCAGCGCGGTTTTCAAATTTATTAATAGCCGCACGGTTCTGCAGGTAAAACCGCTGTGGCAGCTACAAGTGAACGCGATAGACGATCAGGACACAGATCACGGATCAGAAACACAATCCAAAGAACAGGACAGGCTTTCATAATAGAACGACTATAAATCTAGAACAACATTTTCACTTTCATGAGCTGAACGCCCATCGTGCGTGACAAAGTGAACATTTAATTAAATGGAAATTAATTAACTTTGCGGCACAGATCACTAGGCAGAGTATAGGATCGGACTAGATTTATGATTTATACATGACCAGGTGGGAAAAACGAAAAAAAAAAATAAAAAAATAGAGAGATGCGATTTCTGGGGTCCTAATGGAAAGTAACTACGGATAATCAGGTCCATTATAGAACACTGATCATTCGGAGCTTCCTAGTTCATAAATAGAATTCCAGTTGTCAGTGAAGACTGACACAGACAGTAGTAGGAGAAAGGGAGGGGGAATATAACCTCACATCAATGTAGATATGTATGCCATTCACTGAGACCCCCCCCCCAACGGAGCATCGATGGTATAGTCTGACGATATCGCCATCAGTCTGTACAGACAACACGCCTTTAAACTGACACTTTTCTTTGCAGTCACAAATCATAGTCAGAATGACGGCAAAATCTGCTCCAAATTTTACCAGTTTAAGACGTTTATTTTTAGAAATGGAATGTGAAGGGAAATTTTGCTTTTCACGTCAATTATGTTCCAATTACCTCGTCCTGGAGTGAAAGGTGTCAAAGATCAATTCAGATGTTATGTCGGCACGGAGTGTCAGCTTCTATGTGTAGAATGCTTCATTGTTTTTGGTATTTGCCCCAGTTCAACTGCAGAAATATGGGGGATACAAAAATGTAGAGGGGCCACGCACAGGAGACGGGGGTCTGTGGGGCTGCTCTTTCACGTGTGCTGTGTCCGTGGATTCAGTAAACATTTATTCAATGGGAATACCAGAATAGCGTAACGGACTGGTGCGGGGTTTGGAGGTAAGGTGCGTGACTCGGGGGTTCTGGTTTTATTTTTTCATTTGACGTGCAAAATACGGGTGCTTTTTTTGCGCCCATATTACTGACACAACACTTGGTCCTCCCTTCATCAGAACAGGAGTTCGAGCGATATACCGCCAGAGCTGCGGGAGTTCCGGAACACGGACGTAAAACACAAGTATTAACCACCAGTATTAACCACGCCTGAAAGCGGCTTCTTTCTTTAAATCCTTGTGTCACCCACCGCCCCCTCTGGACCTGGCCTGGGTATAGCATAGTATCAGTTTTGCCATGAGTGCTCCTTTAAAAAGAACCGTTCACATTTCTGACATGTCTGTTTTAGTAAATACTTGTATTTCCCATACTAACACAATCCTGGAGCATCTTTTCTTAGAATTCTGCATTGTACTGTTCCTCGGTTATTCCTCCTAGAAATGTTTGAATAAATGGACAACTTGGTGTTACTGGATGGAGGTGTGTCCCTAAACTATCTGATACTGTCCAATCAGTGTTCACAGTTTCAGCCTATGTAGAGACACGCCCCTTTAACAAGAAAAATGGTAACACCCAGTTGCCCAGTCATCGATACATTTCCAGGAGGAATAACAGAGGAATGGCACAACATTGAGTTCTTAGAATAGATGCTCCAGAACTGTAATTTCACAGAAAACACAAGTATTTACTAAAACAGCCATGTCAGGAGATGTGACAGAACCGCTTTACCACTAGCGACATGCGATCGCCTTTCTGCGCTTTTATAACCACTGTAAGACTGCTCATGGATCTGAACTAGAGACTTAACCAGCGTAAAAACATTGGTAAATCTACCTCAGTTTTTTCTGGAGTGTTCCTTTAACTCCAAATGTATGTTAATAGGTAGTAAACATCACCAATAGAACACTAGTGCCCCTAGTGGTTGGTGTAGGAACTACAAGAGTGAAATACATGGAATAAGCATGACTATCGCACAATAGAACTCCAGTTGTGTTACTATTCCTGAAGTAAAGAGTCACTCTAACCAGATCGAAAACATTTTACCTGATGGATTTCGCCTGTTACCATAGTGATGACATCCAGGCCGACTCTTCTACTAATACATTTGTTTTTCGGTGTGAACAACATGACACTTAGCTGCCCCAGCAACTTCAGCGGGATTATCAGAGACAGAAGTGTCTCTCGAGTTCTTATCAGCTGGAGATACCTACATAGGGTCCCTGGTGCTCTTCAAGTCTAGACTTTCACATGGACACTTCAAGAATTCATGATCTTTCCGACTTTTAGCCGGTATACTTCAGGACCCCCAGATAAAACGGTACCAATTAATCTTGACGATAACCAGCCAAGAGGCTCTTTCTGTAATTACAGCCAAGAATAGAAGTTGCCTTCAAAGCACAGACACCTAAATCGATAAAGTAAAGGGGTTGTCTGCTTTAGAAAACCGATTTTCCAATACCCTATTAAGGAATTCTGATTTGGGTCCTCCATCTATTAGCCAGAGTAGAGGGGGAGAAAAAAAATAAAAAAAAAAAATAAAAAAGTCTCTCTGGAGGACCCAACATGTCAGTGCAAAACATGGTCAGATCATTGATTTTAATGGACGGCGTGTAATACTCAATTTTTCCTGTGGAGGCACTGCAAGGAAATAAAACACTTTCTGAAAGTTTACCTGCAGATTACAGCTGATCTCTGGTGGTCCCAGAAAGAAGGGCAACCGTTCTCAGGTTATTTTGGGGACCCTTTCAACAAAAATAATGTAAAAAGGAGACATGGAGGCCAAAACAATATAAACAGAAGTCGATAACTTAAAAAAAACTTCCATATAGAGATATTAAATACATGTGCAAGCCAAGTGAAAATTGGAGCAAATTTATGAAAATAGGGAGGGCATGCTCCCTATTGAATTTCATACAAGACACAATTATGTACCCCAAGTAATAAATCGTAATCCTACAAGTACAACACGCTTTTCACATGCAAAATCAGATTTAAAAAAAAAAAGTTACTTTTAAATTTACAAAAATGGCAAAAAAATTTCCCGATTTATTTCAAGTTTTATTTTATAGTATAGGTTATATAGGTTAAAAAATGACAAGCAAAAAGTTAAAATTGTAGAATTCTATACAAAGAAAATCTAAAATTTGTAAAACTATGAAAAAAAAATACACAAAAAATTAGAAATTTGCAAAATGTATACACATTAAAAAAAGTTACAATTGTAAAACGATTGGTTTTTGATTGCAACTCCTCAAAGTGGTGCTAAGTGGCACTGTGTACTACTAAACACATCTGCCTCTGATCTAATCCTCGCACACTGTATATACCGTATCCGCCCCTGTATATACACTGTATCCTCCCCTCACCTAGAAAAATGAAAAAGAAAAAAAAAAAAAAAAAAAAGAGCAAGCCGTTTCATAAAATGCACTGCAAAACTATGTGCCCCCCTTCATGTGAACCAAGTATCCCTCACTGGCAGAAGAATGGGAAGGCTATCAACAAGGTCCCACCAATCACCGGGGTCACCGATAACTCTACAAGATTTTTCCATACATTTTACCGGGAAAGAAAAGTCTTTTAAAGACAATTATCTTCTTAGAAGCAATTACTGGCTCAAACAGAAGATAACGCTCAAGGACATATCACAACAAAACGGACAAGAAGTAAAAACTTTGTAATTCTTTTTAAACATGCCCGTGAGAAACTTTGGTGAGGTATTTCACAAGACGCTTACTGAAAGTTTCTTACCTCGGGGTGAAATAACTTACCAGCTATTTTTCCTAAGCATGATGTGTCCATTTACATTTTCATCAAAAATAGTAGATGAAAAAAAAAAAAAAAAAAAAAAGGAGAGAGAAAAGTAGCTGCTAAAAAAGTTTGGCGCCGCTTATCTCTGGTGAAAGGTTGAAATACAATATTGCCAACGAGTAACAAAACAGGTGGCTCCATAGCATAGATCAAAACGGCCCATCACTATGGTGCCTGGTTTTGCCCCTCAGGACAGAAGGGCTCGATGTTGGTTTCCTCCTCTGCGCTCTTTCGCCAATTCTTTACCGTCCTGTTTACCAACAATGCATTTGGAGAGGGGAGTTCTACACTGGTCACCGCCACCACAACTATTGACCCTTGGCAGAGCTTCTTATATTGTTTGTATACTATATTAGGCGGGTGGCGGAGGCCAGTTCACCACCTGGTGCGGGTGGCGGAGGCCGGTTCACCACCTGGTGCGGGTGGCGGAGGCCGATTCACCACCTGGTCGAAACATCTACATGAAGAGCATAAGACGTCTTATCTACCAGGACATCAGACACGGTTTAACCACTCAGATTTTCCCCTGCCAAGAGGGTTTATATTGTAGTTGAAACCACCCTATGAGATTCTAAGTGCCTTTACCAGCCCCTGACTGGCACTTCAGGGAGCGGTTTGATGGGCATTCTTCATTCCAATTATACAGGGCTCCATTGATAGCAACTATGACTTTTATAACAATTCCTCCTATATATATGAAATTTAAAAACCAGTTGTCAGGGTAGCAGATTTTTATGTTTTTATTTTTTTGAGGAGGTGCCCATGAAACCAGGACACTTTTCCCATAAAGCGTTGCCGCTTCCCATAAAAATGAGTCATAGCACAGACAACCGGACAGAAGAGCTCTTTACGGTTGTTTGCTGGCATTAATAGCGCTTACTGGGCAGTAGACACGGTGGCATACAGACTGTCACCGACATATCTCACAGGGCTGGTTAATCCTCATAAGGAGGGTCGGCAGCGGGTACTAAGGCGAGGGCACTCCTCATATTCCCTGGGCGAACACGCTGAAGTCAGCGAGCCGCATATTTACTATCGGCACAAACGTGTAATAACTCAGAACAACCTTCATATTACGCCCTGGTGATTTACGACACAGTGCACGCTGGATCCAACATGTAAAAAGTTTATTTGGCTTTCGGGGGGGGGGGGGGGAATCCAGCTGCGGTAGAAACACTAGACAGGTGCGGAGATGCCCACTTGCAAAGTCACCATCTGCACAATGCACTTGCAGAGGAGTTGGGTCAAAATAATAATTTTCCACAAGTATGAATAGATTGTTTAGATGTGGCCCGATCATAAAAAGGTAGCAAGTTGTCATGCTCCTTTCCTCTACAGAGTGACAACCCGCAGGGTGAGAAGGAGGGAGCTGCAGAGCTTCTACATTGTAACATTGTTGATTTACTGATCTTTCTCCACCCATCCCTGGCATTTTCAGTAATGGGTACAGTTCCCCTTTAAACAGTATATTTCAATGACTCTTTTCATTCTAGGTATGCTGGTGCCAGTGTTTTTGACATTTTTGGAATCTTTAATGGTTAGGAGTTAAACCATAAATAAAAAAAGAGAAACATATTTTCATGGGTCATGACCCTCTCTTATAGGGGTTATCTAGTTTAGAAAAAACATTTTAAAATACATTAGGAATTTCTTTGTTAATGGAGGGGGGGGGGGGCGGTCTCTTCTACGGATCCTTATTGGCTAGCCAGAGCAGAGAGTGGCTACAAAGAGTATGTCTCGTTCTGGAGGAGCCAACACGTGCATGCCTTACATTGACAGCCTATTGATTTCAAGGAGTACAGCGTAATACTTTATTTTCCCTGTGGGGGTGCTGCAGAGAAATTAAACACTTTTGACCAGTTTCCCCCATTGTTTACAGATGATCAGTGGGATGCCCAGCAACAGGACACTCTGTGTTTGGGTTTTTGTTGGAGAACCCTACTAGCAACAAGGGACTGAACAATCCCAATCCCTAGCCAGTCATTTTCTGGACTACGATGCTATCCCTATTTGGGACTATTGAACACAAAACGGGCATTTGTGAACCGCTGGGTGAGGCCTTTACTGCAAAATAGACCATAGGACAGCAAGCCAAGGGCTGAATTAAAGACTATTAAACTCTTTACATGCAAACCTTTGTAACGACAGCTGCTGCAGTAGAAATGTCTGGTTAGCTGTACAGTGGAATGTAATCTATTGTTCCCCGTTATCAGCCATACCAAGCTAGGGAGGGCTTAAAGAGGACCCGTCACGATACTAAAATGTGTTTTAATAAATAATTGTATTTGCCATGAAATAACAATTTAGGATTTTTTATTTAGAACTCTACATGTGCCGTTCCTCTGTTATTCCTCCTAGAAATGTATGAATAAATTGACAACTGGGTGCGTCCCTACACAGGCTGACAATATCCAATCAGTGCTGACGGAGTGAGACTGTAGAGACACGCCCTTTCACAACGGAAATGGTAAAGACCAGTTGTCAATTGTTCATACATTTTAAAGAGGAACAACAGAGGAACGGTACAACTCAAAGTTGTAAGAAAACATTCCAGAATTGTTATTTCAGGAAGAATACAAGTATTTACTAAAATAGACATGTCAGTAGAGGTGACAGATCCTCCTTAATGAGAGGTAACCTAGAGAAATCCCTGCCCCTATGAGGACTACTTTATCTCACATACATCTCCTTAGGACTGGCTCTGAGCCTGCGATTTAGGCGATCTTACACCAGGCATCTTATAGGATGTGAGTATGTTCACACGGCTTATTTTCAGGACCGTAAAACGCCCCGATAAAAGGGCTGAAAATACGGAAGCTGAACGCCTCCAAATATCTCCCCATTGATTTCAATGGGGAAAACGGCATTTAGTTCCCTTGAAAAAAACTCCGTAATTTTCAGCCATTTTTAATTGTGCGTGTGAACATACACTAATGGTGACATCATCCATTACAAAAAAATGTATTATATATTTCTAATATGTTGGGTTTTTCCAATAACGCAAGGAGCGATTCAAACTACTCCACAGGGACCGGCGCTACGGGAATCGGTCTGATGCAGCTCGTACAAATGTTCTCTAGGTATTTACTTTCCAAGAACACAAGATTATGGGATAATATTAAGACCATAAAACATCGAAAAATAAAAAACAGCCAACGAGCGCGACATCATACTCGTTTTATCATCAGATCGTCCAGTACTAGGTTTACAGAGATGGACACTATCATGCATGAGCAAAACAGGACCATTTAAAGGACAATGCCCAAAAACGTTTTTAATATTTCCCTTGATTGTAGTAGGGATTCTTCAGTTTCGATGTCACCAGAGCGCCTCCTGTGCCCTGTGGTGGCATTGTCACCTTAAGTCTCTAGAAACGTTGGTGGTGTAAATGGTGAATTACTAGACTAAGCTATATGGAGCAGAATTTTCTTTTTGCTTTGTTTTTCTTTTTGTTTGTTTGTTTAAAGGTCGATCTTCCTTAAAATTATTGTCCACCTTTTGACACAGTGTTGGATTTTGGTCCAAAATTCTGTGCTAAATTATTTCTTAATAGCGCTTTATAGTGGTCAGAGAGCCATGAGCTACAGAGCTCCAAATCCCCTGAGCAGACATAGGAATAATATTCTGGCTGCCTGCAGGCGCCACTAGAGGGAGCCGAGAAGCTTACTGCATACTGTCTATACATTAAATTCAACAACAAAACAATATGCAGTAAGCTCCTAGGCTCCCCCTAGTGGGCCGTAAAGGAACGGTCACCACAGACATACAGATTTAGGGCTTATTCACACGAACGTGGGGAAACTCGGACGTTTTGGGTTTCACCCGTGTGGGTCCTGTTTTCACGGATCCCCATAGACTAGAGTCTATGGAGGGATCCGTGAAAACGGAAAAAAACAGGACACGTTCTATTCTTCAACGGACCCTTCACACTTATTCTACGTTCGTGTGAATAAGCCTTTACCTGTATCGCAAGGAAGAACGAAATCCTGCAGACATTGACTAAATTAGTGATATGAACTTTTATAGATCTCAATAGAAATGGCCCAAAAAGTTTGGCCCAGCGCTACGGATTAGACCAACTATTGGGGCGATCCTGGCTTTCCAAATAACAAAATACAGGAAGAAAAAACGGGATACACGGCGCTGCTTAATAAGATAGGTTTAATGACGATAATTGCTACGCGTTTCGATACCGGACCGGCATCTTCATCAGGCATGATGAAGATGCCGGTCCGGTATCGAAACGCGTAGCAATTATAGTCATTAAACCTATCTTATTAAGCAGCGCCGTGTATCCCGTTTTTTCTTCCTGTATTTTCTACTATTTTGGCAACCCCTTGGGAGTTTGCGTTGGGATTGGCAGCAGCTTCTCTACTACGAATTACATGCCGGTAATTCACAACCTTGGAGGTGAGCATATATTGTTTTTTCTCCGCGCATTATATATTGATACCGCAAGTTTGGCGCCGTGTTCTTTTTTGTTTCACTTCAGTTCCAAATAACAAGATAGATATATATATAATGTGCACCAATGATATTATTAGCCTCCAATTGTGGACAGTAAGTGGAACGGTCACACAAAGCAGCCAATCAGAATCCAGCTCTCATTCGTGCTAAGAGAAGCGATCTGATTGGTCAACCACTCCTTAAATACAAGTCCCTGCATTTAACCTCCATTCACGTCCAGTTACGTGACTCCCAATGCAAATTGGCACGGGGGGGGGGGGGGGGGGGGGGGTCCACGCCATCCCCTCCCTCCCCTATTTATTCCATTCTGAATAGAGTGACCACGATCTCGAGGCAGTAAAAAGAGTTTTCTGACCTCGCTAATCATACCGGTCATAGCCAATGAGCGGATTACACATTCAAATACCCTCCTGCAACTTTGATTTCATTCATTTAAAAAAAAAAAAAAAAAAAAAAAACAAACGCAAAAAATAACATTGTTCTGAGGAAAGAGGTAGAAAAATAAAATTTAAAAAAAAGTCCCGATGAGGCCCTCAGTGTTTTTGACTTGCATTGTATTCAATAATAACCCCACCATCTGCCTTCCCCTTACCATGAGGAGCACCTTCCCTGCGGGGATGAGTGCGCGCCGCCTCTGTATAGCCTAATGGGCCGCATTCATATTAGCAAACACGCACATACCTCCAGAATGCCTGCCCTTCAATGCCGGTTTTATGCAGCGCGACGCTCGCACAAAGCACTAGCTGTTACCTCGCTCGCCGCCCCGTGTGGAGAATTAGCTCACTTGGGGGAAAAAAAAAAAAAATCCTTCCAAGCCGCTTTTATGGAAAATAAGAGCTTAGGCCGTTAACGTAAAACCTACTGAACAACAAGCGCCACTAATGAGCTAATAACACACGGACCATTTCACTAAGAGAGTTTCCTTTCATAGCGTAAGACTTACATGAAGGGGGAGGGGGAGAAGACGGAGTTATGTAGGAAAGTTCTTCTAGAGTCTCCTCACTGTACGCTCTACAGGTCTACTCCACCTGCGTATACCAGGATTCTGCTGCTCTCCATAGAACATGACAGGAAATAGGCACCAATGAGTAGGAGAGGTGGGTAACACTGGCACTGCTTGTGTGGTCTGCAGCGGGTCTATAGACGGACGTGTAAACCGTTCCTTTGAGCGATGGACTGTAGATTTCTAGAAGATCCCGACAAAATTAGACAAAAATTTTACGTCTACTGGGGGTCGACGGATAATGTAATGAGATTTGTCACGGCGAACAAGGTTATATTTTTACTGGTTTGAGATAAGTGGCGCCAGTGATTTCCGACCCCCCCCCCCCTCTATTGTCCACGTTGTGGGCCAGATTACTATTAAGATGTATGGAGCAATGCTTAAAGAAACACTCTGGTCGATAACTAATGCCGGGCCTAAGGGGGTGGTGCATTATACAGGGATTCGCCTTGGTGTGCTTTGAATCCGTGTCATGCCCCGCCCCCTCAGGTCCCACATGAAGAATAACAGTATCAGTTTGACCAGGGTGTTCCTTTAAGCCCAAGGCATTGACCGGACTAATTACATGGAACAGATAGAACTTTTTTGGAAATTATCTTTGAGATGTGATGTCACCGGTCCCCATTGACATGATATCCATATAACCCAAATGACCTGCGCTTACATAGATGCCAACAGTCCCTGTTTTTTTTTTTTTTACAGGACGGTCGCACAAATCGACCCCAAAAGGATGGAGTTTATGCAAAAAATGTTTACGGTCAAAATGGGGGCGGGGCTTGAAATGTCCCACAGTGTGGGACAAGTCCGCACTTACATAACGGATAAATTAACCAGTAGGGCGCTAATGAGACGCGACCTTATAGCATACTTCTAAATTGTGGAAACACGCAAAGGATAACGGAGAGTGAAGAGTATATAATAGGCAAATCAATTTGCGGCAGAATCCCACCAAATAGATTTTCCCAGTACCGGCACATGGCGGACTGATTGCGAATTGGGCGGATCCACCTGCTGATCTATAATAATGGAGTATCGATCGATATAAAATTAAAGGATAAAATTGGCAGCTGTAAATTTCACAGCGAAATCTCATCTAGTGCATAAAACCCTTCACCACCTAATGTATAAAAACACTGAACGCTCCAGCACCTGCGCCGGGTAGATATAAACACAATCTGTGCAGCGCGCAGCTCTGCTACATCACGTAGCAACACCAATTTATTACAAGAAAGAGAAAAAAAAAAGTGAACGCAATCCATCTCCCTGGAATTCGGCAGCACTTAAATCACTATTTCTACCGTAGAGCTCGGCGGTGTGTTAACCCTTCATTAACCAGCTGCGGTGCTACAGCTCCGGGTGATGTAGAGAGTATAGGAAAGATAAGCGGCGCCCTCATTAACCAGACACCTAGCAGCGTGGCCGTGTGTTGCATGTTTACAAGGATGTCATGTGTTCCCGGATCAGTGAATGTTCTTATTTCTATAGAATGTTCCGGGCTTGGTCAAGAACACAGACAGGATTCAGCTCCGAACAGGAAAAATGTTCCTATAGGTATTTATTAAAGAGGTTTTCCTGTTTTATGGGAAACAATCTTAATATTTGTATAATGGAAAATTCTGCAGATTTCGAATACATTCAATTCCTTAAAATCTTCAAGTTCTCTGCTTGCTGTCAGTGAATGAAACCACTATTGAGGTTTAAAACCGGTCATGATTTTGCCATACTGACACAGTTAAACCAGCTAGTTACAAAAGAACACATGGAGCGGAATATGGAAGGGACCAAAACCACACCCACATGCGGTAGCGAATGGTCGCATGAGTCTTCCGGTAATACCACCGTTTTACTGGTAAAATCGAGCGGCAATTCGCCACGTTGCGGTGCATCATTTTAATCCACAGCATGTCAATTTATGCTTCGGAATCGCTGCTCTGAATGGGCTGTGCACCTGTGTCAGTTTTGCAGGATCACGGTTTACCACCATTAAATACAATGAGCATGTTTCCATTCACTGACATCAAGCAGAGAGCTTGAAAATGGTGAGTAAATGGGTTAAGCTACCAATTAGCCATTTTTAGTTCTGCTCACGTACCCCTAGACCGGTTGTTTGGAGTTGCAGTGCTGCAGTCTATCAGGGCATGCTGGGGGTTGTAGTTTTGTCACACAGGTTAAGGACCACTACCATAGACTTTAATTCCTAGGGGGCGCTATTCATCACAAGTAACTTCTTGAAATATGATCATGCATCAATCCAAAAAGCTGTGGCACTAAAACTCCCAGCACGCAACACATCTGTACATGACGGGAATGTTGGGAGTTGCAGTCCTGATCTTTTCAGTAAAATGTAAGAACCATTGTGAAAAGACAAAAAGATTTTCTCTGGAGCAATTGAGCATGGAGAGGAGGCTCAAAATACAATAGGAGACAAAGGGGAGGACGGTGGTGGAGCTCAGCGCGACACGAAACATCATATGGAATAAAAATAAAGGTTATTAAAAATGGTGGGGGGCGGTAGAATATTCTGGGTTAAGCGTTCAGCTCGCTCGACAGTAATTACTCTTTTCTCACGTTGATTCCGGCAGGATTACTTTCGCTCGCAGACAATAGAGCTAGGTTACCCCATGACAGCTCTGCCTGTCATCCCCTCCACACAATGTATCACACACAAAGGTGGGATTCAGTCTGCAGGTCCTGTGTTCGGGGGAAGGACAGACACATATGCCATCCCCGGTCACAATAAAGCAGCGCATTTCCATGAAAGAGTGGATATAGAGATGTAGCAGAGCTGAGCCAGGCGCAGCAGAGCAAAGGTTTACATGTGTGTAAATAGGACGGCGAACGATAATCGCGTTCCTGTTTGTATCGTTATGTTCAGGTTACAATGTGACCAAAGCAAATTTGTTCTGGGTCATTACTGATTAAACGCTAAAATCTGACATTCACATCATTACACAAATACTGAAGTGTATGTCTCTTTAACAAACGAGCGTTGGTCAGATGCCGCAGAGCAGAGAGGGGCAAGACGCCGCAGAGCAGAGAGGGGCAAGACGCCGCAGAGCAGAGAGGGGCAAGACGCCGCAGAGCAGAGAGGGGCAAGACGCCGCAGAGCAGAGAGGGGCAAGACGCCGCAGAGCAGAGAGGGGCAAGACGCAGCAGAGCAGAGAGGGGCAAGACGCAGCAGAGCAGAGATGGGCAAGACGCAGCAGAGTCAGTTATTTATCCTACAGCTTTATATAGATGCTACCACAATATAAACCCCATTTTGGGCGGCGGAGGGGCAGTACCACTACTGGGGTCCGGCTAATGAAGTGCTGAGGACCCATTATGAACAGATTGGAGTCAAATCGCTAATTAAATAGTCACGTCTGATACTAGAAAGATCAGTAGTAGCAATATCAACAGTCCGGGACAGTCCTCTGACTTGCCAGTAATGGGGAATGCGACCATAATAAATAATAATAAAAAATAAGAAATAATAATGGTCGGCTTTGTAGGGCCACACGGGGCCCCTGCGTTGCTCAGTCACTCAGCTCATTTCCATCTAGATTTTGCTTTATAAAGAAAAGTAAACTGACAAGTAGAATTCATCCCAAGAACAGAAACATCAATGAAGTAACAGCAATGATGAAGTAATACAAATAAACCGCATGATACGTGTACATTACATATAAGATATACAGACAGCGCAGCAACACATTGCAAATTCATTATCACTACACACGCACAGCAGGAACGACCACAACAAAATCAACCTCTAATTCATAAACAAAAACTTTTCAGGGAGACCCCCATCTCGTCTCACATCTTTACAAGCAAATGACAGCAGCATTATAGGTGTATACACACGAACATATGAAGATGTAGCAGAGCGGAGTTTGTCGATCGGCACAAGTGTAATCTGGGTTTCTACTTAAAACTGCATAAACAAATTCTACATAAAACGAGAGATCAACAACGGTTATTTGTGATTTTACATAGGACTACAAGTCACCCTATTGCTATTTCTTTATACCAAGAGTCATCATCATATCTTATCTTTACATAGAACTGCTGGTACATTTTCTGCACAGAGTTATCACCATGTCTTATCTGTGGTTTTACATAGGACTGCAAGAAAACCTACTAACTTCTGTATACTAAAAAAAATTAAGACCATGTCTGATTTCTGGCTTTACACAGGACTGCACATCAAGATACTACATTCTATATACTCTAATCTATGACCAGGCCTAGTTTCTAGTTTTACATAGGACTGCACGTAAACCTATGACATTCTGTATACTCCGAAATGTTTCATCATGTCCTATTTGTGGTTTTGCATAGGAATGCCGGTAAAGAAACGACATTCTGTATACTCGGAAATCTAGGACCATGTCTTATATCTGCTTTTACATAGGACTGCATGTAAACATTCTACATTCTGAATACTCAAATCTATGATCAGGTCTTATTGGTGGAACGCCTTCTACTCATTCACTTAAAACGATCAGAATACACAAGCACTCTCGCTTCGAAAATGTCATGCAACCAATCCGGCTCTGCTACATCGACATAAATCTAGCTACAAATTGCTTACCTGCCTGTCCTATGACAAGGTACTGTAGGTGTTAATCTGACCCCATTAACTCATTCATACCTGGCTGATTACAGCCATAACACCATCAAGATCTCCATCCATTAACCCCTTAGCGTGCAACAGTCTGCTACAGCGCTGTACACACATTAGGCACCTCGCAATAAACAAACAACGCGACATGGAATGCAAGATAGCCCTGCAGCACCAAAGGAGTTAATCTGCAAGTCAACTAACCCGGTGATTAATTAGGGTCCTGGCACAATGTCCCCCCTGCCGACCTTCTATAGTGCAAGTCAGGGACAACATGCAAATTCTGCAATTCTCATGAGAAGCTCAAGGGGTACCGGTTGAATGTATAGGCAGCATGGGTGACAACTCCGCTCTGCCCGCCCCGCTCTGCCCATTCAAAGGCTGAAAGCGTTTACTCCATCCTGGGCGAGCAAACATGTTCATGTTTGCGAAACCAAGGGTGGATCCGTATCCTTACCTGCTGGTTTTCGCTCCGGTTTGTCCTCTTCGGGCTGTGCAACTGGAAGCCTGGCAGCTGGCACTCCGCTCACCGTGACCAGGAAAAAGCAGAGTGTGCACCACACGGTGATCATTCCCACTAGTATCCCTTGGCACGGGGATAACCTGCAGCCCCCTCCAGCCTCAGGCATCCTCCGGTCGCATACTTTGCTCCGCTGGGCACAGCACTGTAATCCTGGCACTGGTCTCCTTGACCAGGGAAGCAACGAACTAGAGAAAAAAAGGAAAAAAAAAAAGTTAGCCCGGCACGTATAGAGGTCATAGCGCCAGACCCCATTGTATATATGGCCATCCTATAGAACCAGGTGCCCATCTCTGCCATGTCCTGGTCTACATATCCATTACTCCAGGGGTCAATAGTTGGGCTGGTTATCCTGTAAACCGCACAGAGGTTTTCCATTAATGAAGCTCACGGGGTGTGCCACCCGACAAGGGAGCCGACCTGCGGAGCAGCACATTTCTGTAATGCCTCATTGCCCAGTGATTTCTACATCTCGTACATAGAAACATTGTAACCACAGGAAATACACAATGAATGTATAGACGTGCCGCTAGACCGGGGGGCACTCGCCTACACAAACCACGCGGCCAAAAAACACTACACCCAGTGGGTACATGTAAATAGAATGTTATCAGTGCCCACTAAGATCATTACAAGTATAGTGGGCAAGGATGCTGGTGGGTCTGAGAGAACAAATATTCAGATTGATCTATTTTACCTGTGTGCCCAGACCATGCCATGCCCCTAGATCTATATATTACCTGTGTGCCCAGACTATGCCATGCCCCTAGATCTATATATTACCTGTGTGCCCAGACTATGCCATGCCCCTAGATCTATATATTACCTGTGTGCCCAGACCATGCCCCTAGATATACATACAACCTGTGTGCCCATAGCATGCCATGCCCCTAGATCTATATATTACCTGTGTGCCCAGAGCATGCCATGATATACATATTACCTATATGCCCAGAGCATGCCATGTCCCTAGATATAAACAACCTGTGTGCCCAGTGCATGCCATGACCCTAGATCTATATATAACCTGTGTGCCCATAGCATGCCATGCCCCTAGATCTATATATAACCTGTGTGCCTATAGCATGCCATGCCCCTAGATCTATATATAACCTTTGTGCCCAGAGCATGCCATGTCCCTAGATCTACATATTACAAGACACAAAACGAGCCACAGGGCAATAGTCCCTGACCTGTCAGTCCCCAGCTGTTGCGAAACTACAACTCCTAACTTGTCCTGACAGCCACAGAGCATGTTGTGGGTTGTAGTTGAGATCACGGCTATAGAGAGATCGTGAGTCCAGTCCTGAGAGGTGACAGCTACACATGCCAGCACAGTCCTGCACCGCAGCAGAAAAAGCTACAAACTTCACTGCACGAGATTTACAGTTTCACCTTTTTTTCCACGCAGGTGACAATTTGGACAACTCTGCAGCTCACAGCAACTCTCCCCACAAAGGGGTCCTCATTACATAGGACACCCCCAAATACATCAGGGTCCATGCTTTGCTACAATGCATCTAGTAGATGATGTGGCGGGCTGCGATCAATGGCATTGCACCCCCTGACCACGCAGCACAACTAGTCCAGGCTACAAACTCCAGCGCACAGTAGCCCTGTGACTACTATGTATCTCCACTGCCAATGGCACATTCAGCCTCAGAGATGACATCTTGCAGATCGCACCCCTTATCCCGGTGGCTACACACATCTGTACAACCGGGCTGCGATCTGCAAACAATTCAATTGCAAGCGATATAGACCATGCAGTGTCCAGCAGAGGGGTCCTCAGGGGCCACACTATAGTCCAGCAGGGTGATCAGCTCCATGCAGTGTATCCAGCACCTACCTGCTGCTCTAATAGCTTCAGAGCCCGGGGGAGCACACAGCTCCGGGTGCACAGCTCCTATCCTCCCGCTGTACACGAGCAGTGTGCCGGCCACTCAGCTTCTCCTCCCCTCTGACAGCAGCTCCAGCGCGCTGGGCGTGGCTACATCGAATAACCACGCCTCTATGCAAATATGAAACGCGCCTCTGTTCTACTATCAAACACGCCCCCTTTGAATGACGTCACTGCATCCCACAGAACGTGTGTCTACTCCTGGGGGATTCGTGCGGGGAGTTAACCCCTTCCTTGCCTCAGGTTAACCCCCTCTGTGCAGCTGAATGAGCAGGGAATAAAATACGTCTGGTTTAAGCAGGGGCTGTGTGTAACAAAAAACCAAGGTCTGATGAAAGTCCTTGAAAATGTCCCAACTGTGCGAGAGATGCAAGTTATGAAGAAATAAAGATACTAAAATGGCATCAGGGCATGCTGGGAGTTGTAGTTTTGCAACAGCTGGAGAGTCACAGGCTGGAGATCATTTCTACATAGTCCTACGAGGGCTTATTTTTTTGTTGTTTGGCGCCATTTATTGTACCGTGTAATGTACTGAAAACTTTAAAAAAATGATGTGGGTGGAATGAAAAAAAACAAAACACATAAATTCCTACATTTTTTTTTACGTTTACCGTGCAGTAAAAATGATCGTTTTTACTTTATTCTGCGGGTCAATACGAACATGATAATACCAAAATGATCTCTTTTTTTTTAATGTTTTTTTTATTTTATTTTTTTATGTTACAACATAAAAACAATTTGTTGTCGCCATATTTTGAGAGTCATAACTTTTTTATTTCTTCGTTAATTGTGTGAGGGCATAATTTTTGCGGGGCGAGCCGTAGTTTTTATTCGCACCATTTTGGGGGTGTAGATGAGATTTTGATCACTTTTTCTTCCATTATATTTGCCAATCTTGGCATCTTTACCCTGCGGGTAAATAACGTGATATTACAATCGTTCAGATCGTTACAGACGCGGCGATACCCATTATGTTTATTTTATTGTTTACATTATTTTACGGAAAAAATGGGAGAAGGGAAGTTCTTTGAACTTTTAATATTTTTTTTTACATACCTTCAAAAAACTTTTGACATGTTATCTATCGGGTGAGCGCTGAGCCGCTTCATTTCTGATCGGTTTATGTCAGAAAGCCGAACGAGCGGTGTACGGACTCAATAGAAAATCTATCAGCCCGTACACCAATTGCTCGGTTTCCGAGGAAAGCCGATCAAAAACAAAACGGCACAGCGCTCACCCGAGCACTTCTGCCGCTTCGTTTTAGTGATCGGTGGGGGTCTCAGTGCTCGGATCCCACCGATCAAAACTTCTGACATGTCCAAAGTTTTTTTAAAGTAAAGGTACACATTAAATCAAGTTTTTAAGAATCTTTTTTTTTAAATTTTTTTTAGTCTTATGACCTGAACATGCAATTGTTGGTGTAATACACTGCGATATTTATGGATTCCAGTGTGTTGTGCTTTTGGCGTCCCCCTATTAAGCCTTTTCTTAATAGGAGGACCAACATGGCAGACCTGCCACGTAAACCCATCCCGCAGCATTTTAGCAGCTTTGTCTTCCAACCCTGCACTAAACCATAATAATATAAATAATAGGCACAATAGACATTCCTATGAGTATGACCCTACCGTGGAGCTGACCCTGTGGGCACTACTAAGGGCATTGTCTTGTGGGTATGACCATTACGTGCTCTTGTTATGGCACCTTGTCCTCACCACCTGTCGCTCCTTCTTTGCCATCCTAAATTTGCTTTTCAGTCTTTCGGCTAAGATCACGTGTAGTATCTGTTCTTACCAGTGGTATGGCAGACTATTGCTAATGAGTGGGTATAAGCACATGGTTCCAATGGGTCTGGTAAATGCCAGTGCATAAATGTGCCCAGTCACCACCAGATCAAGGGCTCAGTCATTTAAGAGCGGTGACCGACAGGTGCCTAAAATCGCTGGGGGTGACATCCCACTGGTTATAATATGGCTCTTTGCACGCGCTTCGCTTTCTCCCTTCTGAGGACACTGCCCCCTTCTGGATAGGCAGAAATCAGACGAATAGTTATATTTCTAGTCAGGCGGACAAGCCGTAACTCGCTGGATTATTCTTTTTTTTTTTTTTGTTTATTCACTTTGTACATTGTTTGCTTGGCGTAGTGCCCTTATGGGACATCCTCCTAACATGCTAGGGGATATGTGTGTGACTACTAGCTCCCTCAGCCCCTTGCAACCCTTAACCCCCCTAAGGCTATGTTCACACAGGGTGGATACGCTATGGAAAAGCACACAGCGTATTCGCCCTGGGCTCCGCAGAGAATTCCTGCCGAAAAACCGCGCCAAATTGGGGTGCTGTTTTTTCGGCTGGAATGTGTGCTGTAGAAAACTGCACATAAAAAAAACCTCGAAAACGCACATACCCACTGAAGTACTGCAGCCCGGCCGCCTGGGATGACGTTTTATCCCATGTGACCACTGCAGATTGTTATTGGCTGCAGCGGTCACATGGGATGAAACATCATCCCAGGAGTCCCACTAGGATGAAAAAGCACAAAATTCTGGGTAAGGAAAAGATATATATTTTTTTTCTGAGTTGTGATTTTTTTCTGCGGAATTGTTCAAATCTCATCCACTTTGCTGCTACTGTATTATGCTGTGGATTTTACATAACGAAATCCATTCCGGAAATCTGCAGCAATTACGCCACGTGTGAACTCACCCTAACAATCATTTCTAGCACCCTTGGGTAGAAGCCTAGGAAGACACCAGGTCACAGAAGGACTCTCTAAGCTTCGCTAGTGGAGATTCTTGGTCTGTGATCCTCTCGCTTTGTGGGTTAGGAAACACTAGACGTCCTTTCTCATTTTGGAGTGGGCTTGAGACTGCGTCCTAGTGCACTTTTATCACTTCACACTTGGGCTTCCAAAAACAATCTCCCATTTGGAGGTGGCGGCGCCACCATTACGATCCCCTTTCACAAGGGAAAGGGCAATGACAATATCTCTGAGCATAGTTCATGATCAGAGCTGCGGTTTCGTTCCTCTGTGTAAATCATTACAGTAAAACATTACTATTGATATCTTAACGTGACCTCATCATTCTGTACAGAGACCAGCGCGACAGCTCCCTCGCCAGCAATGACTTTGTCACCACGATGTAGTATGTGAAGTTTTGCAGTGAAATCTTCCAGACCCCCGTCTATAAACCAGAGGCATTAATAGTTAAAGTATGGGGGTCTGTTCACTATGTAGGATTAGGGAATGTTTAAACATGTAAGAAATTACTGGACCATACAAATAATGACTCAGAAGTGGAGCGGAGGTCTCATCGTCTTATCCTGCCTGGTCTTATCACACCAGTCTGCTTTGTACACTCACAGATGTCGCCTTCATTTACCATTGCATGATTATTTGGGCATAATGGCCCATGATTGCCTATTATTGCATTCAGGGCCGGCCTTAGGATAGATGGTGCCCCGTGCGAAATTAGGTTTCGGCACCCCTGCCCCATCATAAAAAAATGCCCCAGAAAAAGTATAATGCCCCCAAATAGTATAATGCCGTATATAATGCCCCCACACAGTATAATGCCCCTTTAGCGCCCCCATACAGTATAATAATATTTAACAATATATTATAACCACTTCAAGGACATAGTATTTTGTCCTCTAATTGTGCCCACACAGTATTATGCCCCCTAAGTGCCACACACACAGTACATACAGCCTCCCTGTAGGCATTGCCAAAATCCCCCACCACCCCCTTGTAGGCAGTGCCAGACAGCCCCTTGTAGGTAGTGCCACACAGCCCCCTTGTAGGTAGTGCCACACCCTCCCTTTAGATAGTGCCACACCCCCCCCATGTAGGTAGTGCCACACATCCCCCTTGTTGGTAGTTCCACACCCCCCTGTAGATAGTGCCACACCCCCTCATGTAGGTAGTGCCACACAGCCTCCTTGTAGGTAGTGCCACACAGCCCCCGTGTAGGTAGTGCCACACAGCCCCTGTGTAGGTAGTGCCACACAGCCCCTGTGTAGGTAGTGCCACACAGCACCCTTGTAGATAGCACCCTGACCCCTTCCTGTAGATAGCGCCACTGTAGCTCCCTGAAGGAGCGGAATCCCCCTGTGGCCGGGGATTCCGCTCCTGGTCGGAGCGCTTGATGTCTCTGTCCATATATGGACAGTGACATCAGGGGCAACTCCTGAAGCGGAATCCACGTCCACAGCGTTGCCGATGCTGTGATTGGGGATACCACTCCAGGAGAAGCCCCTGACGTCTCTCTCCATTTATGGACAGTGACGTCAGTGGCTTCTGATGGAGCCGAATCACCGCACCAGCAACACTGTGGATTGGGATTCCGCTTCAGGAGTTGCTCTGATGTCACTGTCTATATATGGACAGAGACATCAAGTGCTCCATCCAGGAGCGGAATCCCCAGGCACAGTGGAGCTATGTACAGGAAGGTGGGGTGGAGGTGCCATCTACAGAGGCTGCAAAAAAATCTCCTCCTCCACCTCACATGCATTTCGCGCTGTGAGGAGAAGGACAGAAAGCACGGTCGTGGTTTAGAGGAGTGTCACGGCACCCCTGGAAGGTCCACACGGTGCCGCGGAACCCCGGTTCGAAACCACTGACCTAGTAGAATAGCAGAGCAGGAAGATACCTCCCTGATCTGCTACAGTGTTCAATAGTATCTGCGTCCTTAGGACGCAGATACTATTGAATGTGGCATCGCTACCACTGGTGAGCCAGTCCAATGCGACTTAAAATGACTATGTTCCCTGGTCATCCATATAGTCTGCCATGGTTATTATAGTTACGTCTATGTCCTCCACATCTCGTAAAAAAGTTTAAAGTTTTTATTTATGACTTTGATATTGATGACCTATCCTTAAAATAGGTCAACAATATCAGATCGGTAGGGGTTCTCCACCAATTTAATATTGATGACCTATCTTTAAGATATGTGATCAACATTAAAGACCCGAAAAACCCCTTTAAGGATTTACCTACTAAAGACATATAAATATGATATGCCATAAATGTCTGATCTGGGCGAGGATTTAACCGCTGGAACCCCCATTTATCCCAAAAATGGGTCTGACAAATCAAATGTTTTTTCTTATCATCATCTTGCATTATGGGTTTAGTGGTCATTTTATTTTTCGATTGTTGGTTATTAGACATCATTAGTACAGATGGTTTATGTGGTGCCAAACCTAAAAACTCCCCGTAATCATAGTCTCTAATATCAGGTAATCCTTTTCTGTTTTGCACACACTGGCATTTATTCTGCGTATTCGGGGAAATCTTACTCAGCCGTTTTATATATATATAGTAAGTGTTATCCAGTACAATAACCACCATATGACCACACGTGGTGCCAGACTCGGCCAAGCCCGGCCCTCCAGTCCTACAAAATAAATCAGATACCTTAAAGGTATTGTGTATGTCACAGGGAAATCGCAGCAGGAACTTTTTCAGCCTGTAACCTTTGATGTTTTTCTCATTCTTTCATGTAAATTAAGTAAGTTAATGAGTCTGTGATATTCAACATTGGAAGGATGATATTTTTGAAAGCTTTTCATCATTTCTCGGGGTTATTTTCAGGTTAAGTTTTAGTATAAAATATAATAAAGAATACAAAATGTAAAGACCGATTAATTTTCAGCTGCATTGTTTGCTATGCGGCAGCGCCCAAATGCGTTGGTGCATCAGCGTAGCAACAATGGACAACGGTGGATCTCCATGCCTTTCAATTAAGTTTTCATTAATGCCCCCAAAAATTGTGGCCCTGGCATTGGATCCAGGAATTCTGGGGGAGAATTTATTGATGTATTAATGTAGCTGTGGGGGTAAGGGGCAATGGTCAGGAGCAGGAGGGTGACTTTTCATGAGTTTTCCTTATGTCTGGGACATGGGGATGGATGGTTTCATCTATAGATCAAGAAAGAGAACCCTCCTTATGTGGACCCAATGCTGCTCTTAGGGGCATGCGACCTGTGTGGTTACATAGGGTACATCTCCTGTTACTGGAGGAAGAGCCACTGACCCTGATTATTTGGGCACCTGAAGCTCGCACCCTCAATCCCACACTTGATGCCCGAACCTGTGGAAAGGTGGCTGTACAGGCTTCATCTTCATTCCCTAGTTTATTGTCTGGCAGTATTACTTGGACACCTTATGACTATGGTATTTGGGCACTGTATGAGTGTATTATTTGGACACTATATGATACACCATATAGGGGGGTGGATTAAATCAAGGGAAGGTTCTGTACCGGGCATCATCAAACCTAATACCGGTCCTGTGTGGACCCTTGATTGACCATCGACATTTGATATTATTGGAAGATCGGACAACTTGTTTTTGTTTTACATCTTCAGCCAACCCCACCCCAAAAAAAAATAAAAAATGTGGCGCCTTAGTTGTTTGGCTGCCGCTCGTCTCCCCTGCCTCTGGAGTTCAGCTAAATCAAAAGTTCATGTTCTTAGGGGAAATTTTAACAGGTGGCTGATGGAATATTGAGCCTTTTCAGGGGTTCTGTTTAATGTATGACCGCATATTTCTCACCATTTTCACCAGCATGACTGCTTTTAGTCCGATTTAATTAGATTACTGTTGGGTACATGATTTTTTTTGCCTAATGTCTCCATAGATATGACAAGTCTATAAACTGATTGGGCTATCTTACAACAAAACCGATTACAGAAGAGATTCCACATTAAAGAGTCTCTGTCACCACATTATAAGTGTCCTATCTCCTACATAATGTGATCGGCGCTATAATGTAGGTGACAGTAATGCTTTTCATTTAGAAAAACGATCTAATTTTACCACGTTAGGAGCGATTTTAGCTTTATGCTAATGAATTTCTTATTGCCCAAGTGGGCGTGTTTTACTATTGACCAAGTGGGCGTTGTACAGAGGAGTGTATGAGGCTGACCAATCAGTGACCAATCAGCGTCATGCACTTCTCTCCATTCATTTAGGCAGCGCATAGGGATCCTGCTAGATCACTATGTGCTGTCTTATACTGACACATTAACGTTACTGAAGTGTTTAGACAGTGAATAGACATTCCTTCCAGCCAGGACGGGATGTCTATTCACAATCTCTGCACTTCGTTACTCTGTCTGTGTTAGTTACAGCAAAGGAAGCGTAATCTTGCAAGATCACGCTGTAAATGACAGGTTACAGCGAGATTACGCTTGCTCTGCTGTAAGTCCCACACAAACGTTAGCGAAGTGCAGAGATTGTGAATAGACATCCCGTGGAATGTCTATTCACTGTCTAAACACTTCAGTAACGTTAATGTGTTAGTATAAGACAGCACATACTGATCAACGCAGTGTCACTATGCGCGAAGGAAATGAATGGAGAGAAGTGTATGACGCTGATTGGTCAATGATTGGTCAGCATCATACACTCCTCTGTACAACGCCCACTTGGTCTAAAGTAAAAACACGCCCACTTGGGCATTAAGAAACTAATTAGCATAAAGCTAAAATTGCTAATAACCTGGTAAAAATAGATTGTTTTTCTAAATTTAAAAGCATTACTGTCACCTACATTATAGCGCCGATCTCCTTATGAAGGATATAGGGCACTTATAATGTGGGGACAGAGTCTCTTTAAGGAACCTTCTACTGTTTGTAGGTCAGTAAGAATAGGAAACTGAGGAAGCGGAGTAAAGGTCCTACTACACGGCCCGACAGGTTTAGTGTAAACCAGCGCCGATCAATGAGACAGTTTGCTCGTTTGCTCCTTTCACAAGGGAGATGTGCTGCGACAGCGGCTGATCGTTGCCCTGGCAATCATTAGGAAAGATCATTCTGTGAACGCTCGTTTGCCCAATAATTGGCTCATGTAAAAGGGCTCGTGACGGCAGAATCAGACTAAACACAGTGTTTGTAGTCTGTAACCATGGAGACACATAGATCTGTATATGAACTGTATACACAAAACAGTAGGATTTTTTTGTTAATTTTTTTAACTAATTTTAACTAACAGGGCTAAACACATTGAGAAGGAACCAGAACTTTTCAACTATACCCCGTCTAAACCAATGCATATACTATATGCAATAAACTTGCATCAGAAGGAGAGGTTCGGTCATATGAATAGAGGTGGCAGATGTGCCAAGTCTTGAACAGGGGCAGACACTAATAGCGAAGGACCCCTGTGATAGAAGTGTGTATGTGGGCATGCACACATGCCAAACATGTGCCGCTCATGCACTTCACACATGCTGCCACGCGCCAACCACACTCAGTGACGCTACACCCAAAACACTCCCCAGACAAAGCCACGCCCTCAATATCAATAAACCACACCCACTTTGGGTCCTGCTAAACTCCCTGCAACTTTTCCAATTCTGTGTAGACTCCAGGACCTTGAACAGTCACCACCTGTTGCTAGTCCTACTATGACGGAAACGAGGGCCGCAGGGGGTAACACTGCTCTTGGAGAACATTCTAGTAATAGAATTTGCAATACAACAAATTCCTTCCTAAATTCAAATGAAACAATATCCAACTACTTTAACAATTTCCTTATAAGACAACATTTTTAATTTTTTTTAAGGATCTGTTCATATCTGTGTTGTACGATGGATACCAATGGGACACAACGGGCCCCATTGACTTAAATGGGGTCCATCAGGTTCCGTTATGGTGTCTGTCATTTATTCTTCTTGTCAAAATTGACAGGAATTGCGATGGAGGGTCTGATAGAAGCAGAGCTTTGTACGTCTTTGCAAAATCCGACCCGAATTTCAATCTGGATGTGTATGCGTCACTGCTGCTTTTCGAAAAAGGTCAATAAAGGCCTCGCCATGCAAAATAAAGTGATAAAGCCCCCGGCACTTAGAGATAATTTCATGACTCATTGTATTTGGAGGAACTTTCTTAACATCCCCTTATTTATGTTCTCTCCGTCTTCGACCGAGCACAAGGATTTACTGAAGTATTCATTTTAGCAAATGTCATAACATACCTGCTCTGTGTTTTCTGTGTTTAAAGTTTTCACTAGAAAATATAGCGCTATTATGGAGAGGCGGACTCGGATAAAGGATCGCTCCGTCCCGGCTCTGGTTTATATGATGAGTGGTGGGGAGGGGGGTGATATCCACAGTACCCCATGAGCACCTCTTATAAACAGCAATTTATTTTTTCTTGGCGTCATGTATTTAAAGTTATTCACTAAACTTCTTACCTATATTAACCCCTTAAGTACACGGCTAATTTCGTGTCTTCATGACGAAGCATATTTTTATGTTTTGTTTTTTTTTTGTGCTGCAGTTGCTGTGTGAGTTCTTGCTTTTTTTTTAAGATCATTTTTTAGTACATAAATATGTTGCCTTTAGTTTATATGTATTTTTTTTATGTGGAATTGCAAAAAAACTATTTGTTGTGTTCTAAGAACACCCTAAATTATGTTTTCATATTATTTTACAGGTTGTATTGGTTACGGGGTTACCTAATATGTATATTTTTTTATGACTTTTATTTAATAAAAACAGTTTTTAAAACAAATAATAATCGTGTTTTTTTACTTTTATTTATTATGATGCATTGGAATAATAATATATTACTGCCTGTGTATATAAAATCCACAGGCAGCCGTTAGGGCACCCCTCCTATATTCCCTTACAGAGATTAGCTCAGGACAGCCTAGGGGTCTTTGTTAGACCCAGGGTTGCTCTTAAACCTGCTGTCGATAAGGGGAAAAATTAGACCCCTCCTCCCTTGTGATGCCACGATCAATATTGATCGCATCATCTCAAGGGTTATACGGCAGGATTGGAGTTTTCTTCGCGATTGCCGCGGGGCAGTTTTTCAACTGGAGATATGCCTATTTTTATGGTGTATTGGCCAATATCTATCTCATGTGTATGGCCAGACATAGACAAAAGATATTTCTTAGCTGCACGATAATTAAAGGAACACTCCAGGTATACATTGTGCAGGGCCTGAGGAATTGAAGAAACACTAAATAGAGACGTCATGCCCCGCCCCTTCAGGCCCTGCATTAAGCATTACACAGTGTATCAGTTTTACCTGGAGTATTGCTTTAATTACTATTTCTTAGCCCTTACCTAATGTGTATACTCCATAGACAATGGCAAAGACAAGGAATCTATTGCTAAAGGAGAAATAATTACCTCCATCTGCTACATCACCCATGAACTACTACCAGTACCTTGCATCGTTGGTTGGGTACTGGTGATGCACACCTTGGTATTTCATGAGCTTCTTTTATCAGTGTTTGTAAGGAACGAGAAATACAGCTACTTGTGCAGGGGGCACTCTGCCTTGACCAAGATTTTTAGATACAGGGCTTGGGCAACAAGGATTGGATTTCTACAACTTTGGGGCCTATGTTTAGAATGAATCTACAACCCCAGAGTCAAATGCTAAGAGATAAATTCTATGTGTTAGAGGAACACTCCAAGCACTGATGCACTTTGCTATACCTAGAGTCTTGCCGGAGGGGGTGGAGCATGACACAAGTATTAAAAAAATACCAAAGAGAGAAAACCTGTGTCATGCACCACCCACTTGGGCCCAACTCTAGACCTAACACATTGAATCAGTTTTGCCCAGAGTGTTTATCTTACCCGATTCAAGTGTATTATAACTATAGAAGTCAAAGGGTCCACAGCCATTATTGCCCAGAGGCCCAAAATACTCTCAGCCTCCTCTATAGCAGCCTTTCTTATCGTTTTTTTTTAAAATTTGATCTAATGTTACATTCTTTACCTCCGTTATGTTATTTCTTTGCTCTGGTTGGCACCAATGGTGGTTCGCAGTATAAACCGAGTGCTGCCATCTACCCAATTCTTGCCTATTCCATATATACCAATCCAAACAAATGCAATGTAAAAATTGTAATAAACTTTTATTGGGGAAAAACGAAGCACTGCTTTACTGTGAACAGTTTCTTCCTTGGTACAAGTTGTTCTTTAAGGGGGTATTTTTTGCCATTTGTCATAGTCGTGCTGTCTGAGGCTGGCAGGACATTAAAGGGGGGTAGCAGAGTTAATACCAAGGATACAGGGGGGAGAGAGACAAACTGTATGGCGCTAAATTACATATTTCAGTCTAGGCTGTCCAAGGACAGACGGCATTGATAACAGGAAGCTGACAAGCTGTACATAAACTTGTCTGGACCGTGAGCCTCCCGCTACCTTGTAAGGGCACACGTCGTCTTATACATGAGGTAAAAAAAAAAAAAGACATATTATATTATTATTATAAGCAGTGCAAGACGTAAATTGGGAGTCCCCTGCAATACAGTGATCTCAGGTCAGCTCGAGGCCTATCCGACCCGCCACCAAGGAGCTACTCCCGAATACAAGGAGCAATTTTATTATAATAGTGTTGGTTTTATTTATCTGCACTTAGTAGGACCTCATAGAGAACTAGTTTCCAACGTGTAGCTAACCAGCTGCTATGAAACTAGCCTGCTGGGAGTTATAGTTCCACAACAGCTCGAGAGCCACGGGTTTGAATTTACCGTTCTAGAGTATTTGCAGTCAGATATATAAATTCTCTTATCTGTCCAGATCCATATTTTTTTCCATAGGTGGCAGTATTCTAGTACCTAGTGCTGCAGTAGTCAGAACTGTTTTCAGGGCAGTTGTCACTTCCCTTCTCCCGCTCCTCTTGGCAGATCGAGCAAAATGGATCATCAGCAGAGGGCGATAACGAGCACAAGAGAAAGATCTTCCCGATGTATAGACTGATATTAGGTCAGGTGGTCACAGACTGGAAATTATATTTGAAGCCCCACCCTGTTTAAGGGGTATTCCTATCTTAGACATTTACAGCATATTCACATGATATCCTATACATGTCTGATAAATACGGGGTCCCAGTTCTGCGACGCGCACCTATCTCAAGGATGGGTTCATAGGGGCTGTTTCTGTAATCCCGGCCACCTCTCCACTGAGCAGGACCCCCTTTCTCGAGATAGGCTGGGACCCGCATCTATCAGACATTTATGACATATTCTGTGGATATCCCATAAATGTCTAAAATGGGAATACCCCTTTAAGTAGGGTAACACCCACAAATGTGCACAGAAACGCCCATTTTAATGCAAATTAGCATAAACTCCACCCAGTTTGCAGTCCAGTTAGCAAGTGTGAAGATGGCTTACCAATACCAGTCTTCAAATCCTTTAAGAAAACTGAATGGTCATGTCCCCCACATGGAGATAATCCAGCAGAATGCTAAAATCTTCTTTTGTGATATGAAGTATTTTCCGTCTCCTTCTACGTGGTTTTCTTGTCTCAGTTGTTGTTCTGCGAGCTAAAATCCGACCATGTTTACCTAGTTTACATCATACCTCAACTTTTAACGTATACATAATTTCCTCCCCCCATGTTTTCATTTTCTTCTCTATTCACATCCAAAGCTGAATCCAAAACTGCTTTATCTAGACCATGGTGTTAAATACAGATTAGATCTAACTACGTAACTGACGTCGGAGCCCCCGCATTACATTTCCCTCTGGTAACAGGAAAACCAGCAGAATACTAAAGTTATCTTTGAATGTGAATGGAGAATAAAACATCATGTTATATTATAAATCAGTACAAAAAAATTTAAAGCAAAGTATTTACTAATTTAGTAGTAGAAGTCGCCTCTTCTTAGACAAGAGTTCCTTAGAAGCTCTTAAAGGGTTAACAAAAATTCCATGGCTCCCAGTGAAAAAGTGATATAACTGTGAGCGGAGCTGGTGCGGCAGGCGGCGTCTATATCCGCCGCTGGGCAGGTGACTGCTGTCATTTTCATAAACACCGATGAGAAATGCTGATAAGAAGTTCTTGTTGTACATGAAAATAAACAGAGAGGAGTGAAACGTGTTGTGTCGGCGTCTCTTCACATGGAAAACGCGTGTTAGCAAATTGCGCTACTTCAGACGGAAAATGAGCGATTATACAGTGACATCATAACACCACCCAACATTAATCGTATTGTTACTCTTAAAGGGGTATTCCCATCTAACACATTTATGATGGGAATAACCCTTTATAGCAACATGTGGAATGGATCTGCAGATAAGAGGGTTCCCTTAGGGTATGTTCACACGCAAACGCGTTCAGGAGAAAACAACTCCTGAATTTCAGACGTAAGGCTATGTTCACACAGAGTTTTTTGCAGGAGGAATTTCTGCCTCAAAATTCAGTTTGTAAGTTTGAGGCAGATTTTCCTCTCCCTGCACGCCGATTTTCGCTGCGTTTTTCGCCCGCGGCCATTGAGCACCGCGGGCATAAAACACCGCAAAATACGCTTTCTCTGCCTCCCATTGAAGTCAATGGGAGGTCCGAGGCGTAAACGCCCGGAGATAGGGCATGTCGCTTCTTTTTCCCGCGAGGCAGTTTTAGGGTATGTTCACACGGCCAAATTTCAGACGTATACGAGGCGTATTATGCCTCGTTTTACGCCTGAAAATACGGCTCCAATACGTCGGCAAACATCTGCCCATTCATTCGAATGGGTTTGCCGACGTACTGTGCAGACGACCTGTTATTTACGCGTCGTCGTTTGACAGCTGTCAAACGACGACGCGTAAAAATACAGCCTCGTCAAAAGAAGTGCAGGACACTTCTTTGGACGTTTTTGGAGCTGTTTTCTCATAGACTCCAATGAAAACAGCTCCAAAAACGGACGTAAAAAACGCCACGAAAACGGCGCAAACAACGCCGCAAAAAATGCGAGTTGGTAAAAAAACGTCTGAAAAGCAGGGTCTGTTTTCCCTTGAAAACAGCTCTGGATTTTCAGACGTTTTTGTTGACTACGTGTGAACATACCCTTAGCGCTCGCGGGAGAAAACTGCCCTCGCCTCCCATTGAAATCAATGGGAGGCATTTTAGGGCCGTTTTTTACTAGTATTTTGCCGCGGTTTCCGCGTAAAAAAACTCGTCAAAAAATTCTGCTGCTTATTAAACCTCGACCGAAATGATCTGAATATTCCCAATGGAGTAATTGCAGAAATGACGTTATTAGGGAATTGCTATTTATGCAACAAACCATTCATTTCATTAATTCATGGGCTCATGTTAGTGTGTGTTTTATATGTATTTTGTGTTCTTATGCATTGTGTGTGTATTGCATGTTTGTTATGTATAATAAATGTATTGTATGTGTATTTTATAGGACGTTTGTGTTGTTCATGTGTTGTATTTTTGCTATGTATAATTATGTTTTGTATGCATATTTGGTAGAATGTGTTTGTTGTTTATGTATTGTATGTTTGTTATATGTGTGTTGTATGTTTATTTTGTAGGATGTTTCTGTTGTTCATGTGTTGTATGATTGTTTGTTATGTATAATGAATGTTTTTTATGCGTATTTGTTTGTTGTTTATGTATTGTATGTTTGTTATATGTGTGTGTGTTGTATGTTTATGTAAGATGTGTGTATTGTATGTCTTATAATCTTGTTATATATTATATGTATATTGGGTATTGCATGTTTACTATGTATGATGTATATATTGTGTGTGTTGTATGCTTGTTATCTATTATTTGCATATTGTGTGTTGTATGTTTATTATGTGTGACATGTGTATTGTGTGTGTTGTATGTTTATTATGTATGATGTGTGCATTCTGTATTGTATTTTTATTATGTGTGCTGAATGTGTTGTATGTGATTATGATGTGTGTATTGCATGTACAGTACTGTATATGGTGTCTAATATGGGTTGTATGTGGATTATGTATGTTGTGTGTTGAATATGTATTATGTATGATGTGTATGGGTTGTATGTGTATGATGTGTGTTGTACATGTATTATTTGTGATGTGTATGGGTTATATGTGTTGCATGTTTACTATGTATGATGTATGTATTGTATGCTTGTTATCTATTATGTATGCGCATATTGTGTGTTGTATGTTTATTATGTGTGATGTGTGTATTGTGTGTGTTGTGTCTTTATTATGTATGATGTGTGCATTCTGTTGCATTTTTATTATGTGTGATGAATGTGTTGTATGTGTATGTGATTATGATGTGTGTATTGCATGTACAGTACTGTATATGGTGTCTAATGTGGGTTGTATGTGGATTATGTATGTCGTGTTTTTGAATATGTATTATGTATGATGTGTATGGGTTGTATGTGGTTTATGTATGATGTGTGTTGTACATTTATTATTTGTGATGTGTATGGGTTATATGTGTATTATGTGTGATGTGTGTTGTATGTGTATTACGTATGATGTGTATGGGTTATATGTGTTGCATGTTTACTATGTATGAATCGTGTGTGTTGTATGCTTGTTATCTATTATGTGCATATTGTGTGTTGTATGTTTATTATGTGTTATGTGTGTATTGTGTGTGTTGTGTCTTTATTAAGTATGATGTGTGCATTCTGTATTGTATTTTTATTATGTGTGATGAATGTGTTGTATGTGGTTATGATGTGTGTATTGCATGTACAGTACTGTATATGGTGTCTAATGTGGGTTATATGTGGATTATGTATGAGGTGTGTTGTATGTATTATGTGTATGGGTTATATGTGTATCATGTATGATGTGTGTTGTACGTGTACTACTCATTATGTGTATGGGTTATATGTGTATAATGTATGATGTGTGTTCTATGTGTATTACGTATGATGTGTATGGGTTGTATGTGTATTACATATGATGTGTGTTGTATGTGTATTACTAATGATGTGTATGAGTTATATGTGTATTATGTATGATGTGTGTTGCATGTGTATTACTAATGATGTGTATGGGTTGTATGTGTATTATGTATGATGTGTGTTGTATGTGTATTACTAATGATCTGTATGGGTTATATGTGTATTGTGTATGATGTGTGTTGTATGTGTATTACTAATGATGTGTATGGGTTATATGTGTATTATGTATGATGTGTGTTATATGTGTATCATGTATGATGTGTGTTGTATGTGTATTACTAATGATGTGTATGAGTTATATGTGTATCATGTATGAT